>NC_058081.1:365353495-365653495 GCF_014858855.1 Bufo gargarizans | reverse complement strand
ATCCATACCGGTCACCCAGCGCCTAAATACTAGGCCTCAAATTTATATCCTGCTGAATTTGAATACAATACATTGGGCCAAATAATATATTTGTTGTTGTGGTGAACCATAACAATGAGAAAAACATCTAGTAAGGGACGCGGACGTGGACATGGTCGTGGTGGTGTTAGTGGACCCTCTGGTGCTGGGAGAGGACGTGGCCGTTCTGCCACATCCACACGTCCTAGTGTACCAACTACCTCAGGTCCCAGTAGCCGCCAGAATTTACAGCGATATATGGTGGGGCCCAATGCCGTTCTAAGGATGGTAAGGCCTGAGCAGGTACAGGCATTAGTCAATTGGGTGGCCGACAGTGGATCCAGCACGTTCACATTATCTCCCACCCAGTCTTCTGCAGAAAGCGCACAGATGGCGCCTGAAAACCAACCCCATCAGTCTGTCACATCACCCCCATGCATACCAGGGAAACTGTCTCAGCCTCAAGTTATGCAGCAGTCTCTTATGCTGTTTGAAGACTCCGCTGGCAGGGTTTCCCAAGGGCATCCACCTAGCCCTTCCCCAGCGGTGAAAGACATAGAATGCACTGACGCACAACCACTTATGTTTCCTGATGATGAGGACATGGGAATACCACCTCAGCATGTCTCTGATGATGACGAAACACAGGTGCCAACTGCTGCGTCTTTCTGCAGTGTGCAGACTGAACAGGAGGTCAGGGATCAAGACTGGGTGGAAGACGATGCAGGGGACGATGAGGTCCTAGACCCCACATGGAATGAAGGTCGTGCCACTGACTTTCACAGTTCGGAGGAAGAGGCAGTGGTGAGACCGAGCCAACAGCGTAGCAAAAGAGGGAGCAGTGGGCAAAAGCAGAACACCCGCCGCCAAGAGACTCCGCCTGCTACTGACCGCCGCCATCTGGGACCGAGCACCCCAAAGGCAGCTTCAAGGAGTTCCCTGGCATGGCACTTCTTCAAACAATGTGCTGACGACAAGACCCGAGTGGTTTGCACGCTGTGCCATCAGAGCCTGAAGCGAGGCATTAACGTTCTGAACCTGAGCACAACCTGCATGACCAGGCACCTGCATGCAAAGCATGAACTGCAGTGGAGTAAACACCTTAAAACTAAGGAAGTCACTCAGGCTCCCCCTGCTACCTCTTCTGCTGCTGCCGCCTCGGCCTATTCTGCTGCTGCCGCCTCGGCCTCTTCCTCCGCCTCTGGAGGAACGTTGGCACCTGCCGCCCAGCAAACAGGGGATGTACCACCAACACCACCACCACCACCTCCGTCACCAAGCGTCTCAACCATGTCACACGCCAGCGTTCAGCTCTCCATCTCACAAACATTTGATAGAAAGCGTAAATTCCCACCTAGCCACCCTCGATCCCTGGCCCTGAATGCCAGCATTTCTAAACTACTGGCCTATGAAATGCTGTCATTTAGGCTGGTGGACACAGACAGCTTCAAACAGCTCATGTCGCTTGCTGTCCCACAGTATGTTGTTCCCAGCCGGCACTACTTCTCCAAGACAGCCGTGCCTTCCCTGCACAACCAAGTATCCGATAAAATCAAGTGTGCACTGCGCAACGCCATCTGTAGCAAGGTCCACCTAACCACAGATACGTGGACCAGTAAGCACGGCCAGGGACGCTATATCTCCCTAACTGCACACTGGGTAAATGTAGTGGCAGCTGGGCCCCAGGCGGAGAGCTGTTTGGCGCACGTCCTTCCGCCGCCAAGGATCGCAGGGCAACATTCTTTGCCTCCTGTTGCCACCTCCTCCTTCTCGGCTTCCTCCTCCTCTTCTTCCACCTGCTCATCCAGTCAGCCACACACCTTCACCACCAACTTCAGCACAGCCCGGGGTAAACGTCAGCAGGCCATTCTGAAACTCATATGTTTGGGGGACAGGCCCCACACCGCACAGGAGTTGTGGCGGGGTATTGAACAACAGACCGACGAGTGGTTGCTGCCGGTGAGCCTCAAGCCCGGCCTGGTGGTGTGTGATAATGGGCGAAATCTCGTTGCAGCTCTGGGACTAGCCAATTTGACGCACATCCCTTGCTTGGCGCATGTGCTGAATTTGGTGGTGCAGAAGTTCATTCACAACTACCCCGACATGTCAGAGCTGCTGCATAAAGTGCGGGCCGTCTGTTCGCGCTTCCGGCGTTCACATCCTGCTGCTGCTCGCCTGTCTGCGCTACAGCGTAACTTCGGCCTTCCCGCTCACCGCCTCATATGCGACGTGCCCACCAGGTGGAACTCCACCTTGCACATGCTGGACAGACTGTGCGAGCAGCAGCAGGCCATAGTGGAGTTTCAGCTGCAGCACGCACGGGTCAGTCGCACTACAGAACAGCACCACTTCACCACCAATGACTGGGCCTCCATGCGAGACCTGTGTGCCCTGTTGCGCTGTTTCGAGTACTCCACCAACATGGCCAGTGGCGATGACACCGTTATCAGCGTTACAATACCACTTCTATGTCTCCTTGAGAAAACACTTAGGGCGATGATGGAAGAGGAGGTGGCCCAGGAGGAGGAGGAGGAGGAGGAAGAGGGGTCATTTTTAGCACTTTCAGGCCAGTCTCTTCGAAGTGACTCAGAGGGAGGTTTTTGGCAACAGCAGAGGCCAGGTACAAATGTGGCCAGCCAGGGCCCACTACTGGAGGACGAGGAGGACGAGGATGAGGAGGAGGTGGAGGAGGATGAGGATGAAGCATGGTCACAGCGGGGTGGCACCCAACGCAGCTCGGGTCCATCACTGGTGCGTGGCTGGGGGGAAAGGCAGGACGATGACGATACGCCTCCCACAGAGGACAGCTTGTCCTTAACCCTGGGCAGCCTGGCACACATGAGCGACTACATGCTGCAGTGCCTGCGCAACGACAGCAGAGTTGCCCACATTTTAACCTGTGCGGACTACTGGGTTGCCACCCTGCTGGATCCACGCTACAAAGACAATGTGCCCACCTTACTTCCTGCACTGGAGCGTGATAGGAAGATGCGCGAGTACAAGCGCACGTTGGTAGACGCGCTACTGAGAGCATTCCCAAATGTCACAGGGGAACAAGTGGAAGCCCAAGGCCAAGGCAGAGGAGGAGCAAGAGGTCGCCAAGGCAGCTGTGTCACGGCCAGCTCCTCTGAGGGCAGGGTTAGCATGGCAGAGATGTGGAAAACTTTTGTCAACACGCCACAGCTAACTGCACCACCACCTGATACGCAACGTGTTAGCAGGAGGCAACATTTCACTAACATGGTGGAACAGTACGTGTGCACACCCCTCCACGTACTGACTGATGGTTCGGCCCCATTCAACTTCTGGGTCTCTAAATTGTCCACGTGGCCAGAGCTAGCCTTTTATGCCTTGGAGGTGCTGGCCTGCCCGGCAGCCAGCGTTTTGTCTGAACGTGTATTCAGCACGGCAGGGGGCGTCATTACAGACAAACGCAGCCGCCTGTCTACAGCCAATGTGGACAAGCTGACGTTCATAAAAATGAACCAGGCATGGATCCCACAGGACCTGTCCGTCCCTTGTCCAGATTAGACATTAACTACCTCCCCATAACCATATATTATTGGACTCCAGGGCACTTCCTCATTCAATCCTATTTTTATTTTCATTTTACCATTATATTGCGAGGCTACCCAAAGTTGAATGAACCTCTCCTCTGCCTGTGTGCTAGGCCTAAATATATGCCAATGGACTGTTGCAGTGGTGGCTGACATGAAGCCTGATTCTCTGCTATGACATGCAGACTAATTCTCTGCTGACATGAAGCCAGATTGTCTGTTACGGGACCTCTCTCCTCTGCCTGGGTGCTGGGCCTAAATTTATGACAATGGACTGTTGCAGTGGTGGCTGACGTGAAGCCTGATTCTCTGCTATGACATGCAGACTGATTCTCTGCTGACATGAAGCCAGATTGTCTGTTACGGGACCTCTCTGCTCTGCCTGTGTGCTAGGCCTAAATATATGCCAATGGACTGTTGCAGTGGTGGGTGACGTGAAGCCTCATTCTCTGCTATGACATGCAGACTGATTCTCTGCTGACATGAAGCCAGATTGTCTGTTACGGGACCTCTCTCCTCTGCCTGTGTGCTAGGCCTAAATATATGCCAATGGACTGTTGCAGTGGTGGCTGACGTGAAGCCTCATTCTCTGCTATGACATGCAGACTGATTCTCTGCTGACATGAAGCCAGATCGTCTGTTACGGGACCTCTCTGCTCTGCCTGTGTGCTAGGCCTAAATATATGCCAATGGACTGTTGCAGTGGTGGGTGACGTGAAGCCTCATTCTCTGCTATGACATGCAGACTGATTCTCTGCTGTCATGAAGCCAGATTGTCTGTTACGGGACCTCTCTGCTCTGCCTGTGTACTAGGCCTAAATATATGCCAATGGACTGTTGCAGTGGTGGGTGACGTGAAGCCTCATTCTCTGCTATGACATGCAGACTGATTCTCTGCTGACATGAAGCCAGATTGTCTGTTACGGGACCTCTCTCCTCTGCCTGTGTGCTAGGCCTAAATATATGCCAATGGACTGTTGCAGTGGTGGCTGACGTGAAGCCTCATTCTCTGCTATGACATGCAGACTGATTCTCTGCTGACATGAAGCCAGATCGTCTGTTACGGGACCTCTCTGCTCTGCCTGTGTGCTAGGCCTAAATATATGCCAATGGACTGTTGCAGTGGTGGGTGACGTGAAGCCTCATTCTCTGCTATGACATGCAGACTGATTCTCTGCTGTCATGAAGCCAGATTGTCTGTTACGGGACCTCTCTGCTCTGCCTGTGTGCTAGGCCTAAATATATGCCAATGGACTGTTGCAGTGGTGGGTGACGTGAAGCCTCATTCTCTGCTATGACATGCAGACTGATTCTCTGCTGACATGAAGCCAGATTGTCTGTTACGGGACCTCTCTCCTCTGCCTGTGTGCTAGGCCTAAATATATGCCAATGGACTGTTGCAGTGGTGGCTGACGTGAAGCCTCATTCTCTGCTATGACATGCAGACTAATTCTCTGCTGACATGAAGCCAGATTGTCTGTTACGGGACCTCTCTCCTCTGCCTGGGTGCTGGGCCTAAATTTATGACAATGGACTGTTGCAGTGGTGGCTGACGTGAAGCCTGATTCTCTGCTATGACATGCAGACTGATTCTCTGCTGACATGAAGCCAGATCCTCTGTTACGGGACCTCTCTCCTCTGCCTGGGTGCTGGGCCTAAATTTATGACAATGGACTGTTGCAGTGGAGGCTGACGTGAAGCCTGATTCTCTGCTATGACATGCAGACTGATTCTCTGCTGTCATGAAGCCAGATTGTCTGTTACGGGACCTCTCTGCTCTGCCTGTGTGCTAGGCCTAAATATATGCCAATGGACTGTTGCAGTGGTGGGTGACGTGAAGCCTCATTCTCTGCTATGACATGCAGACTGATTCTCTGCTGACATGAAGCCAGATTGTCTGTTACGGGACCTCTCTCCTCTGCCTGTGTGCTAGGCCTAAATATATGCCAATGGACTGTTGCAGTGGTGGCTGACGTGAAGCCTCATTCTCTGCTATGACATGCAGACTAATTCTCTGCTGACATGAAGCCAGATTGTCTGTTACGGGACCTCTCTCCTCTGCCTGGGTGCTGGGCCTAAATTTATGACAATGGACTGTTGCAGTGGTGGCTGACGTGAAGCCTGATTCTCTGCTATGACATGCAGACTGATTCTCTGCTGACATGAAGCCAGATCCTCTGTTACGGGACCTCTCTCCTCTGCCTGGGTGCTGGGCCTAAATTTATGACAATGGACTGTTGCAGTGGTGGCTGACGTGAAGCCTCATTCTCTGCTATGACATGCAGACTGATTCTCTGCTGACATTAAGCCAGATTGTCTGTTACGGGACCTCTCTCCTCTGCCTGTGTGTGTGCTGGGCCTAAATATATGCCAATGGACTGTTGCAGTGGTGGCTGACGTGAAGCCTCATTCTCTGCTATGACATGCAGACTAATTCTCTGCTGACATGAAGACAGATTCTCTGTTACGGGACCTCCCTCCTCTGCCTGGGTGCTGGGCCTAAATATATGCCAATGGACTGTTGCAGTGGTGGCTGACGTGAAGCCTCATTCTCTGCTATGACATGCAGACTAATTCTCTGCTGACATGAAGACAGATTCTCTGTTACGGGACCTCTCTCCTCTGCCTGGGTGCCGGGGCCTAAATATCTGAGAATGGACTGTTCCAGTGGTGGGTGACGGGAAGCCAGATTCTCTGCTATGGAACCTCTCTCCAATTGATTTTGGTTAATTTTTATTTATTTAATTTTTATTTTAATTCATTTCCCTATCCACATTTGTTTGCAGGGGATTTACCTACATGTTGCTGCCTTTTGCAGCCCTCTAGCTCTTTCCTGGGCTGTTTTACAGCCTTTTTAGTGCCGAAAAGTTCGGGTCCCCATTGACTTCAATGGGGTTCGGGTTCGGGACGAAGTTCGGATCGGGTTCGGATCCCGAACCCGAACATTTCCGGGATGTTCGGCCGAACTTCTCGAACCCGAACATCCAGGTGTTCGCTCAACTCTACTAGGCATCTTTAGAAGTTATGAACAGAGGAAAATTAAGTTAAATCCCTACCCTCGGGATTGAATATTCTCCAAACATCTGAGATATTTAGTTCTGACAGTACAATTTGTAACTTACGGATCTGCGCTTGGGGTATCAACGAAGTAGTAGAGGTTGAATCCATTATATGGTCTATTGTCAGGTTAAGGTGACCTCCCAGAATTAAGAAACCTTCTGCAAAGGTCTTCAGTAATTCTAACGTCTTGAGAAGCCACTGGACCTGTTTAACATTAGGAACATATACATTAGCAAATACATTAGCAAAGGTTACTGAGGTATTCAAAATTTTCCCCTTAAGGACTGTGTATCTTCCTTCTGGATCAACCAATTGAGATCCTAAGATGAAAGGGACATTTTTACCTATACCAATAGACACTCCTCTGGCAGCGGAAGAATACGTGGCATGTTGCCAAGTTGGGAAACATTTACTCAACATATTAGGTGTATGTCTATGTCTGAAAAGGGTTTCTTGGAGTTCAAGGAAGGTCCTACATTGATGCAGAAGGGAGCCAGGATGGAATTTCCAGCAGGGACATCTCTAGGGCCTCCCAGATCTTGGACAGGTCATTCGGGTTTTAAATCACTAACTGTCTACAATTGATGATAGTGCTGAGACCGAAAGGAAATAGCCACCACATGGGCAGTTTTTTAGTTCTTAACACTTCAGTTAATGGCCGTAGCGCTCTGCGCTTAGCAAGCGTGCTAGATGCTAGGTCCTGGTATATCAAAATTTTGTGAGAGTCGAGCAATATTTCATCTTTTTCTCTGGCTGCTTTAAGGATCGCTGCGGTATCCAGATAGTTAAGCCGGGCACAGACAGTATCTCTAGGACGGTCACTTGCAGGGGGTTTCGGTCTGAGTGCCCTATGTGCCCGTTCAATGGTAACATTGGCTGCACGTTCTGGCCCAATCAAGATGGAAAAATTTGTCTTACTGTATCCGACAAGACTTCAGGTGGCACCGTTTCTGGGATTCCCCTTAATCGCACATTCTTACTCCTGCCTTGATTCTCCTGGTCTTCTAGGTACAGGTAGGTATTATTAATCTGATTCCTCAGTGTTTGCATACCTTTACTATGCTGAACCACGGAGGACTGTACCTCCTCGAGCACCTCCACTCTGTGCCCCATGTGCTTCACCTCCGTTTTGATATCAGCTAATTCTCTCATCACTGGAGACAAGGCTTGAGCTAGCGATTTTTTTCAGGAAGGATCTGGTTATTGGCATCGGGTCTTGTTCACCCTGTGTGTCAGAAAAGGCACAGGAGCTGCCGCCATCTGAATCCTCCTCATGTACGGCTACACGAGACTCAGCTGCCGCCATCTTCCCTCTGTCAGCCAGCAAGAGATTCTTCTTATTAAAGTATTTATTCATATCCCCTTGGGATTTTTTCATTCTGGGAGTCAGCTCCAGCTCTCTTCCTCTTTCTTTAGATAATTTGCCCATAATTAGCTGTAGAAAGTCACTTATTATGCTATTAACCGAGCAGTGTGGTGAGGAGCTACAGCTTCACACATCGTGCACCATGCTCTGCAAGCTCCGCCCCCATATGTTTACTTTTTATACTGACTGTTAGTTAACCTTTTTGATTTTAAATAAACTTTTAGAGCAAGGGCAAAATTTGGGCTTTTAAACGGGTTGTTTGGAGTTGGGAAGAAACTAATGTCACTAACCTGGTTCTATACATAGGACAACTGAATAAATTTTACATAAAAGGGTTGTTCAAATTTTTCTGTGCTTTTTTCAGGTCCCTCGCATGGCCAGACCCCCAGTGCTGAGGATACTTAACTGATCCCCGCCACTTGGCTCCAGCTCCATCCTTCCCCCTTGTGAGCCTCTGGTTCTGTAGTTACCAACATTATTATCTTTGTTTGATGAGGGTCACTTGACCGCTGCAGCCAATGACATGGGTAGCTATGTAGCACTGAAGATAGGCTGGTCTGTGGTTGCCAAGCTTGCTAAGTTGCACTTTTCTTACTAAGGGATAACGTGTCTTCTATCAGCTTCGGTAGCTGTACTGTAAGTCAGGTAACATGACAAGCACTATGAACAGAGTGCGAGCTTTGAGTGGAGGCGTGCTTCTGGCCAGGGCACGCTTCGGATATTAGCTAAAATTGATCCCCAGGACTTTAGAGTTTGAGTATAGATAAGAAGTCATACCACTTATGGACTTTACACCACAACAGCCCCAGTAGGCACAATCAGTATTTTTCAGGTCACAAGTATTAACTCAGGGCAGTGACATACAGTATTTGTGGTAGCACTTAACCTGCAGTCTAATGTTGGTGGCAGTTTCATGACAGGTGTTTTGCGCAGAGACAATATTTTTTATTTTATTTCTCAGATTGACATACAGTTTTATAGGAAAAGATTCAATATAACTTAGATTTTATTCAATTACATTCCTACTCATTCTAGGCTTTGACGTCAAGGAGGCGGTCCTATCAGTGATTGACAGCCTTTACTCAATAACTGTGTATACATAGATAGTTGCTAATCACTAATAGGCCCACCTCATTGACTTTAAAACTCAGAATGAGCAGAAATTTAAATTAATAAGTTACAAGTTACATTTGATCTTTTCCCATAAAACTACGGTATATCTCAATCTGCTCAGCTCCTCCTGGTCTGTAATATGCTGCCTTCAGCTCAAAAACCATGTATAATTTGACAGTTTCCTGTTAACATTGAAAATTTGGGAAAAACTTTGTTAGTAAAGCCTTCCATATTATCCTCCTTTATTTTGATTCTATCTTGTTTCATATTGCAATTAAGACAGAGAGTAATAAAAATGCATATAGAAATCTTCTATATATCTCCTAGGAGATCAGTCATCCCATCTACTAACAATCCTGCAACTGGATGCAACAGGAGCTTTTCCCATCTGCTCTGTCTCTAGTAGGACACAAATACTACTAATCCCCATCACCTTTATTAACCCCACCCTTAGCCATGCATGAGTCAAAAACTGAAATTGAAATCATGTTCTCTGCAAGATTTACACAGAAAAACACCCGGTTCAGAGTCCATGATCGGAGACTTTTAAGCCCTCGGATGCTTGGTTAATTGTGACCATGGCTTCTGAATGGTTATTCCCATATAGAATAGCAACTCCTTCCC
This sequence comes from Bufo gargarizans, assembly GCF_014858855.1. NCBI lineage: Eukaryota > Metazoa > Chordata > Amphibia > Anura > Bufonidae > Bufo > Bufo gargarizans. The sequence continues at coordinate 365,643,757 of NC_058081.1, read as the reverse complement.
TGTGATGAGATTTTGGGAACCGTTTGGCCTGCCATAATAATGTTACTATCAAGCCCTTCTTGTTCTATGACTTAAATGGAACATGGTGATTTTTCTGTGGTTAACCATTGAAGTCCCCTAGAACGATGAAAAATAAAGGCAAAAAAGTAAAAATAAAAATAAAAAATTGAAAGTAAAAACAAATATAATAAAAAATTCAAGTCACCCCCTTTCTCTATTTTAAAATAAAAGTAAAAAAAAATCTATAAAATAAAGATCATTAGTATTTTCTGTATAGTAAACTGGATGGAAAAAAGTAAAAATTGCAGAATTTACCTTTTTTGGTTACTTTACCTACCAAATAAATTGAGTAAAAAATATAAAAACTTTTACATAACCCCAATATTATATCAATAAAAACTATAGACTATAAAATATAGAAAAGACCTTAAATAGTTACAGTAGTGTATTGTAAGGGCATTTTTTAAGTACTGATCAGTTCTGTCTATTTAATTCTGCTCCCTTTTATTATTACCATTAGTGATGGGCGGCGGGCGGCGGGCGGCGGGCGGCAGCCGGCAGGGGATATATTTTAATTCACAATATTTCATGAATATTTGGGCGAATATTCGTCATATATTTGCGAATTCGCAAATATAAGCACAGAGCACAGCAATGACACTGCTGTCTCTCTCAGAACTTAAAAAAACTATAGAAAATGGCGGCTGGGGAGGTTCTTATATACTAAGGGGTAGGAAACTTTTCTATTGGTTGCTAGGGATGTTGCTAAGCTCAGACAAAGACATTGCAGGCTTTTTATTGGCCCACAAGGAAGATGTGAGGTTACTGATGAAAAAAAAAAAAAAAAACGAGAATATTCGAAATTACGAATATATATCACTATATTTTTAATATTTGCGAATTCTCAAAGTGCCGTTATTCGGGATTAATATTTGTGATTCGAATATTCATGCCCAACACTAATTACCATTCTATGTAATGATGTGCCTTGTAATGTAGTACCCACCCCCTATTATGCTCATAAGACCACATTCCTGAATGATCTCAAAGACATACTGTATGTGCTGCACACTGGAGCAGGGGCTAAAAGGTTTAAACTCTGTGACACATACATTACAGAGACTCCACTTAGAACTTCATCCTAGGTAGAATGTAAGTGTGGATTTGCCCGATCTCTTGTACACTCTGGGGTGTCGGTCATGTGTTATAACGTGGTACCCCCATGTTATAGCATGATTTACATAGTCTCACCCCATATTGCATGTTACATATTTAGGCTAGTGATGTATTTACTTTTTATTATTCAGTATGTGATTTGTCTATGTTATCTTATATTTTATCACCCTTAGTAAATATATTTATTCACTTAGCCTACGAAAGCTTATTAATTCTCAAATCTTTTGAATTCACGCTTTTAAATAATTATGTTGGCGTAAATAAATATAAAAATGTTAAGGATGTCAGAATAGGAAAATAATTTTTTTTTTTGGTTACTTCACCATCAAAATAGATTTAATAAAAACTTATCAAAAACTCATACATACCCCAAAATTAAATAAATAAAAACTACAGATTATCCCACAAAAATAAGCCCTTATATAGCTAAGTACATGTTAATATAAGAATGTAAAGGATGCCAGAAGATGATGATGCAATGACATTTTGTTTCAAAAGCATTTTATTTTTTTAACTAAAATCCCAAAAATTTTGCATTTTGTATCACTGTAATCGTACTGATCCACAGAATGAAGTTAGCCTTTTTATTTTTGCCATATAGGGAACACCATAGAAACAAAACCCATAAAACTGTGGGAAAATTTCACCCCATTTGGAATTTTTTTCCAGCTGACCACTATGTTGTATGCAGCAGTAAATGGTGCCATTAGAAAGTATAACTTTCCCACAAAAAACAAGCTTTGGTTTTGTTATGTGAATTGAAAAATAAATGGCCATGGTTCCTGGAAGGCAGGGAGTAAAAAAACAATATCGAAAAGGTGGAAAATGGCTGCGTAAGGAACGGCCTAACCCATTGAGCAGTCCATTTTTTTTTAAATGGCACCCATTTCAGAGTGCAGTGGCCACCATAGGTATCAGGTTTCTGCTGTTTTAAAGAGCAGACACAAGGGCTAATGTCTGTGATCGGTGAGTATCTATCCATCTATGTAACTATCTTCTATCTGTTTATGCAGCTGCCATCAGCTGGGAGAAAGCAAGCTCCCCATTGTGAAATAAACAGAGTGTGAATCCAGCAAATTAATGAAGTTACTAAACACCATAGAGCACGTTTATATTTTAGATTACAAACTTTAAAGTGAGAGGAGACGTTTGCCCATGACCAGTTTTTTGGAAACTTTAAATGTTAGCTTTGTTCGCTTTGAAAATTACTGTAGGTACGGTTTAATTTTCTACCCATTCATTTTTAAATGAACCAATACTGGTGAAGCATTCTCTGTATACTCACAGCACCTGTTAGGACCTGTTATTCAAATAATGTCTGCTCATTAAATTTAAGAAATGTATTTAATTTTTTACAATTTAAGGAGCATTTAACAGGATTAATCCAAGGAGATTGGATAGAACCATTTATTCATACTTGACATTTTAAGCAGTTTTAATCTGTAAGCGGGATGATTTGTGGTGAATAAACAAAGTCCCATTATGCTTAATACTTCTTGTTTATCTTTCATAGACTCCTCACATTAGTGATGGAATCTCATTAAATATAATCCTTCTTGTTTGACTTTATTAAACCTCTTACTGTATAAAGTTAGTAAATGTTGGCATCAGAAAGACTTGGTTAGTAAATTATTTTTCCAAGAATACAGTGCGAACGGCCAGGCTAATGTGAGGTGTCTACTTTTTTAATTATTCTAAATACCAAGGTATTCTGGAAAACACCATTACACTCAGTCAACAGCATAATGCTAATTGGTATCAAATAAGGAACACCTACTTAAAGAAAAAGTAATAGAAAATAAAATGCATCAGTCATTCCGTTTTTTGTTTTAAGGCTACTTTCACACTAGCGTTCAGAGCGGATCCGTCTGAGACGGATCCGCTCATATAATGCAGACGGTGGATCCGTTTAGAACGGATCCGTCTGCATTATATTGTAAAAAAGTTTCTAAGTGTGAAAGTAGCCTCAGACGGATCCGTCCAAACTTTACATTGAAAGTCAATGGGGGACGGATCCGTTTGAAAATTTAGCCATAGTGTGTCATATTCAAATGGATCCGTCCCCATTGACTTACATTGTAAGTCTGGACGGATCCGTTTGCCTCCGCACGGCCAGGCGGACACCCGAAAGCTGCAAGCAGCGTTCAGGTGTCCGCCTGCTGAGCGGAGCGGAGGTCAAACTCTGCCAGACTGATGCATTCTGAGCGGATCCGCATCCACTCAGAATGCATTAGGGCTGGACGGAAGCGTTCGGGGCCGCTTGTGAGAGCCTTTGAACGGAACTCACAAACGGCGCCCCGAACGCTAGTGTGAAAGTAGCCTTATGTGGAGAGGCATACGAATATTGTGTCACTTATCATTGTCACATGCTTTGACTGTCATATGTACCGTTGGCTTATTAGCCTCAGTTCTCTAATATACTCTCGTTACTAAAATAAATACTAGAAAGAGCAAATACTATAAAAAGCCAGGAACAGATTCTTTCTTTTAGAGATTGTGCATTACACTCACAGTAGTGGGCTAAAGTGCAACTGTAGTTTTTTTTATTTATTTGTGTAATGTGATACTAACCATTTTTGTAATATACTTTAATTACTAAAATCACACATTTCTATTAGAAAATTTACTCTAAAGTGCCCATGTTGAGCCTTAGCAAGACTCCCCTGTCTTCTGTTTACATGTGGAGACTTGCTAACACAGACTGTGTTATGTAAACAAAAGACAGATGAGCGTTGCTAAGGATACAAAAAATGGGCCACTTTAGAGCCATTTTTCTAATAGAAATGTATGATTTTAGTAATTAAAGTATATTACAAAAATGGTTAGTATCACTGCCCCTACACATTAGAAAAATAGTAAAAAAGAATAACAGTTACACTTTAACTTCCTTTAATTGAACATGAATACGTTAAAACTTGCAGTGCAGTCAATACCATAAAATCTAGTAAGAAAGAAAACTGCTAAATTAAACACAGTACTTTCAGATTTTAACACCCAATGGTCTGTAATCCTAAAAATCCAATTTTACTCTCATGTTTTAGACTTATTATTATGATACACCCATTTTAGTTATTTAAAAAAAAAATATTATTTAAACATTCTTTATTGAAACATTGAAAAGTTTAAATTTAAAAAAGTTTGGCTAAAAGTTTTAAAAAAGCATATAAAACTGTGGGTCATTGTAATCAAGGTCATGCCCTGGGAAAAGTCGATATGTAGAAAGTCAAGTTCAAGTACAAAGCAGAATTTGGCATCTGTAAATTTATGTAATCTGTGATATTCTTGGATGTTCCATAGAAAAGTTCTGTGTTTGATGAAGTTTTGTCATTGTGGTTACACACAATTGGAGTCTGCTGTTTCTTTTCTATTATAGAGGGATCAGAGAGCTAGAAAGCAGAAGATGGTGTATATTTTAATGGAAGAATACCAAATTGCTCTCTGGGTATTAGATTTTCAGGATTATGTACCACTGGATGTCAGCTTCTGAAAGTACTGTATGTAACTAAGCAACTATTTTCTAACTGGACTGTATTGTATGGGAAGAAGCATATATTTTTACCTCTAGTTGATCCAAGTACTGCATGCCACAGACTGATTTACTGTTAAACTGTAAATATCAACAGGTTTCCAGAAACAACAGGAATACAGCATACTTCTGCAACATAAAAGCAATGCAGACAAACAGGTGTTTTATATAATAGTATATGCAGAATCTAAATTGAAGTTTCATTTTAGCCACAAATGTCAACAGATTTCACTGTTATATTACTTTTGCTAAATATCATCATTTATCAAAACTGCCTTTTTCAATAGTTATTAGTCTACCTGTGGCAAATCAGTTTTGATTTTCAGTTGCTTTTGGTTACATGCTTCATTGATGTAAGACTTATGAAGTCTGATTGGTAAGAATAAGGGGTACGGTTAGTGTCAGATGATCTGCTGACATCTCACTCCCCTAAGGCATGATGGGACACCGTCACATAATGAACCAGGAAGTAGGATTCAAACATGAGAGAGAAGAGAAAACTGCAAATGAGGTAAATTTGAAAATAAATAAATAAATAATCCAGTGAGGAACGGGAGCTAGAGTAATTGATGAAAATACACTTTAGATTGAAAATTTGTTTATGGCACAAATTTTTAGGACACATCCAATCTTGAACTTTAGGATAAAACAACTTGTTGCTTTTTTCATCTCTGCACTGCAAGAATCCTAACTGTTTTACTTTTAAGTTGACATAGACATATGAGAGCTTGTTTATTTCTTTCTTTTGTGCAGGTACAGTTTTTTAGGGATGCATGTAATCAAAATTGATATTAATTTTATGAGGAGATTTTTAAAAGGTATATAGTTATACATTTTTTCAATTTTTGTACAATAAAAACAATACATTTCCATTAAACCCCATGACAGCACCTGTGAGAAATCCTCCCCCTTCCGGACAGGAAACAGGAACTTCCCAGATCTTTAAATTGGTCCACTGCTTTCCACCACTCAGTTCTTTCCTATTTCCTGTCCAGAGACAGGAGGATTTCTTCTCAGGTCTATTTTTGGGGCTGCAGGACCTCTAGGGTTAAAAGGATGAAAACCTAGTGGAGGTACCTGTCTGCGTAAGTCTCCACTAGGAGTAACTGAGAAGCCCGACGTTTTCTCTCCCTTCTTCAGCGCCATGGGGGGATGCCTGTAGCTGCCTCGTTGTCCCTGCCAAGCTGGCGAAGTTTGGCGTGAGGGGGGAGGTGGATCTTCTCCTCTCATTGCGGCAGGCCGAGTCTGGACGCGCACATCACACCGGAAGTGACACGTACGTTTCACCAGCCAGAAGGGGAGGAGCCTAAACATGGCGGGCGTTGTGTGGCCCATTTGAAAAAGGGAACAACAGCCAGCATGGAGGGAGCAGCGGCAAGCAGATACCTGTCCGGACGGCCAGATCTTCCCTCCATTTCCCCCCTTGAAGCAGCATCATGCAGGAAGAAGGGGAAGTTCCACTGCACACTGACAGGCAGGAGCAGCTTTCTGAATCCAGCATGGTACTCCTGGGGGTAAGAGGGGTTATTATTGTGGTCAGAATTAGACTGATTGGGCTGTTTTATTAAATGCAGGTTAAAGAAGCCCCAAGAAAAGCTACCCACAAAACAAGAGCTAAGGAGTGTGGAATTTGAAAGCGTAAATTGGGCCCGTCCTACCCCAAAACATGCTGCCATGTCTGGATAAGTTAGTAGCACATGAGTCGCCATCTTTATTGCAAAGCATCCAGGAGTTAGTTAAAAAGGAAGTTCATTCTTCTGTGGAACATCTTAAAAAATCCCTGCCTAGCTCATCCAGACATAAGAAGGCTCAGACACTAGTGGAGGATACTACGAATTCTGAGTCTGAGGAAGGCGCCATTGCAAGCTCAGATTCCTCCTCTGAGGATTTGACAGGGAAGCCGTTATTCAGAGTGGAGGATGCAACTCTACTATTAAAAGCGGTTAGATCCACGATGGAGCTGGAGGAAGAAAAGGAGTCCAGGTCTAGGCCAGAACTCATGTTTAAAAGCCTAAAGCCAAAAAAGTCTAGGGTGTTCCCCATTCAGAGCTGTATCAAAGATCTGATTAAACGTGAATGGGAGAAGCCCAACAAAAAATTATTTATCCCTAGAGCGGTTAAGAGAAAGTACCCCTTTGATGATCAAGAAGTATCAGCTTGGCAGGAGGTACTGAGGGTAGACACCCCCATAGCTAAGATAAATAAAAAATCAGCTCTCCCGTTTGAGGATTTAGGGTCCCTTAAAGATCCCATGGACAAAAGGGCAGATGCCTACTTAAGAAAGAATTGGGAGGCATCCACTTCTGCCTTTAAACCGAATATAGCGACTACTTCAGTGGCAGGGTCATTAAAGGTCTGATTGTAGAAACTAGAGTCTCATATAGAGAACAAGACTCCTAGGGATCAGCTTCTGGAAGCTATACCAATCATGTCCAGAGCAGTGGACTTTATTTCTGATGCCTCCCCTGATGCATTGAGACTTTCCGCTAGAGTGGCTGTACTGTCAAATTCAGCCAGAAGGTCCCTATGGTTGAAGGGGTGGAAGGGCGATGTGGCATCAAAGTCTAAGCTATGTGCCCTTCCTTGTCAAGGAAATTTTTTGTTTGGGTCTGCCTTGGACGATATTTTAGATAAGGCATCTTATAAGAAAAAAGGATTTCCAACGCCGTCCTTTCCTAGACAGGGGAAGTCATTTCGGAGTAATAAGAGAAGGAAAGGTTTTGGGGATCAGAAGAAAAGAAGGGAATGGAGATCGGATAAATCAAAAAGCGTGCTGGTTAAATCCAGACCTCTGACTTCGAGTTCCTCTCAACAATGATGCCAGGCCCCAGGTAGGCAGTCGTCTTTCTTCGTTTACTCCTGCCTGGTGAAATATTACCGCAAGCGCCTGGGTAAGGAGTAATATAGAGGAAGGCTACCGCCTAGACTTAAAAAAAAATACCACCCAGGACATTAAAAATTACTTCCATAAACCAACATTCTCCAAAACAGGCGGCACTTACGGAGGAAATAAACAACCTCCTGGGCAAGGCAGTCCTTGTTCCAGTCCCAAAAAAGGAACAAGGAGACGGTTTTTATTCAACCCTATTTTTGGTTCCCAAACCCAACGGGACGCTCCGACTGATAATAAATTTGAAGAGTCTCAACCAATATCTGACTTATCAGAAATTCAGGATGGAATCAATCTCCTCCACGGTCCTCCATCTGTTCCCCAACTATGTGATGGCCTCAATAGATATAAAAGATGCCTACTATCACATGCCCATTCATCCATCATCTCAGAAATACCTCAGGGTAGCGGTAAAGATGGGGGAATCAATTGTCCATTTGCAGTTCAGAGCACTTCCATTTGGGATATCACATGCGCCGAGGCTCTTCACGAAGCTAATGGCGGAGGTAATGGCAGAAATAAAGATCAGACATTATTATAATCTTATACCTGGACGACCTTCTCTTGGTAGGGCAGTCCCCAGAGGTGTTGGGATCTCAAATACAGGAGGTCCTGGGGACCCTGATGAGCCTTGGCTGGTTAATAAATTGGGACAAATCGTCCCTGATTCCAACCTCCAAATGTGTTTTCCTAGGCATCTTATTAGATTCCCAGACGCAAAAATCTTATCTTCCGGTAGACAAGAAGAAAGCTATTCAGCAGAAAATCAGGTCTTTCAGCAAAACCAAGGAAGTGTCCCTAAGAAAAGCAATGTCTATTCTGGGTCTGATGACGGCTTGCATTCCTGCTGTGAGATGGGCCCAATTCTGGTCCAGAATACTTCAATGGCACATTTTGTCCAAATGGGACGGGGGGTTGCTATCCCTGGATCACAAGTTTGTGATCCCGGGGTCAGCAACCCGGTCCCTAACTTGGTGGCCAAAAACTCTGAAGTCAGGGAGTAGAGTGGTTGAAACAGGACCCCTAAATATTTACCACCAACGCAAGCCCTTGGGGGTGGGGGGCCCATTCAGTTTTGGGTTTTTTCCAAGGCCCTTGGTCAAATTCCCAGAGTGCTCAATCCCAAAATGCCAGTGAGTTAAGAGCAGTCCTGTGCGCATTAAAGGAAAGTCTCCCATCTTTGCCTCAAAAACATATCAGGATCCTATCCGCCAATGCCTTGGTGGTAGCTTATATCAACAAACAAGGGGGGACAAGATCTTCTCAACTAATGCAGCTAGCATCCAGGATCTTCTTGCTAATACAGGGGAAAGCTCTTTCTCTCTCAGCGGTTCATCTGAAAGGCTCAGAGAATCACCAGGCAGACTTTGTCAGCAGGCACACATTCAGCCAGGCGAATTGGTGTCTGAATCACGAGGTATTTCACCAAATAGAGGCCCTATGGGGATCTCCCACAATAGATCTATTCGCCTCGGTAGAGAACAAAAAGTGCAAAAGTTTATTTTCTCTGAGCATGGAGGATCAGTCGATAGGCACAGATGCGCTCTCACAGCCATGGAGGAAGGGCCTAGTCTATGCGTTTCGTCCCATCAGCCTATTGCCCAGAGTGATCCAGAAGATCAGGGAGGACACGGCAACAGTGATACTAATAGCACCGTTTTGGCCGAGAAGAGTCTGGTTTGCCTGGTTGAGGAGACTATCAATAACCGATCCCTGGATACTTCCAGAAAGACAGGACCTATTATATCAGGGCCCTCTACATCATCCGGAAGTGAAGAACCTCCACCTGACAGCCTGGATTTTGAGAGGAGATTCTTTAGGTCTAGAGGCCAGAACAAGTCATTGGGACTCTTCTAGCCAGTAGGAAAAAGGTCACCTCCGAAATCTATCTGAGGGTATGGAAGACCTTCCTTCAGTTTGCAGGGCCAAGCCTAGACTTGAGCTTGCCCAACATCCCTTTAATTTTAAATTTTTTACAGAAAGACCTTAACAAAAAGATTAAACCCAGCACTCTCAAGGTCCAGGTCTCAGCACTGAGTTCTCTCTTTGACTTTAGATTAGCTACTCATCCTTGGGTCAAAAGGTTTATGAAGGGTTCCTCTAGACTATGTCCTACAGTTAAATCTAAATCAGCCCCGTGGGACCTTAACCTGGTGCTATCTGCTCTAACCAAGGCCCCATTTGAGCCCCTTGGGGACATCCCCTTAAAGATGCTATCCTATAAAACTGTATTTTTAGTGGCCATTACATCCGCCAGACGAGTAGGAGAACTATGCGCTTTATCATCTTCCCCTCCATATACTCAGATTCTGGAGGATAGAATTGTATTCAAACCGGATCCTACATTCCTGCCCAAAGTAGTTTCAGTATTCCATAAATCTCAGGAAATAGTTCTCCCCTCTTTTTGTCAGGACCCAAAGAACGAGGGGGAAAAGTCCTTTCATACTTTAAAAGTCAGAAGGTGTGTCTGTGCATATTTAGAGTCTACGAAGGGCTTTGGGAAAGCCCCACAACTCTTTGTTCAGTTTCAGGGTCAGAACAGAGGCTCGAAAGTCACAAGTCATACATTAGCCAGGTGGATCAAGATAGCGATAGGTCTGGCATATTCACAATCAGGTTTCAGCTCATTCCACTAGGGCAGTAGCCTCTTCCTGAGAAGAAAAAGAGTGTGCTACCATTGAGAAAATCTGTAGGGCAGCAACGTGGAGTTCCCCCTCTACGTTTTACAAGCACTACAGGTTGGACCTTTCATCTGTGCAGGACATGTCTTTTGGGAGAAAGGTGCTGCAGGTTGTAGTCCCTCCCTAGTATCATCTAGTCATCTAGTATGTATAATATATATATATATATATATATATATATATATATATATATATAGCGATAAATCAATATTTTAGTGTTGTGCCAAAGAGGAGATATGCCTGGCATATATTTGGCACAGTTTTTCTTGTGTTTGTTTTTTGCTTGTGTTCTAAGTTTCACTGTATATAGATGTATTGCTGGTTCTATGAATCTTGTCAAATACTGAGTGGTGTAAGGTAGTGGACCAATTTAAAGATCTAGGAAGTTCCTGTTTCCTGTCCAGAAGGGGGAGGATCTCTCACAGGTGCTGTCATGGGCTCATGGAAAACATATTACCGGCAAGAGTATTTTTGGAAATAATTTGTTTTTGCCTTTGCATTAAGAGACCCATCACACATTCAATTTTTCATCTAATGAGTTGCATGATGGCTTTCTTTTTACAAGATAAGTTTTTGTTTTATATGTGGCAGTTTTTCTACAGAACTTGTTCGATTAAACGCTTATATAAGTAGAGCCCCCCCTGACAGAGTGGTGAGGGTGTTAGCAGTAAGGTTTTGTTGACGTCGCTGATTAATTTGCCCTTCCTCTGATCCATCAAAACAATAACCCACAAAAAATGGATCCTGTCTGTGGAGCATCTGCCTTTACTTGGTCAGCATTTGCTAAATAATCCATCAGTATTGCTAATGCCCCCCCCCAAAAAACAGGAGTGGATCTAATACAGAGATGACACATGAATGGAATATTTGCATGTCTTCTGTGTTTTGTACCCACTCCTGCTTTTGGCTACCAAATCATAAGCTAATTCTGAGGGAACCATACAGGCCTTACAGCTGCTACACATAAAGGTTCCATTGTGCGTCTCATTTTTCCTTCCTTCTGACAGATCAAATAAATGATGATGTCAGCCAGGCGGAAAGCCAAAATAGTGGACCAGTCATGAAGTAGGGAGTGTGGGAACAGCATTAGAAGTCCACAGAGTTGACCTATGACATAGTGGTGAGGTGGAAGCAGCATGAGGAGACCACAGAGTGTCCCAATGACAGAGTATGGAGGTGGCGCCAGCATCAGGAGGCCACAGACTAGCATGACTACAAGAGATTGTGGAGGTGGCAGCAGCATGAGGAGGCCACAGAGTAGCACAACGATGAGAGATTGTGGAGGTAGTAGCAGCATGAGTAGGCCACAGAGTAGCACAATGACGAGAGATTGTGGAGGTGGCAACAGCATGAGGAGGCCACAGAGTAGCACAAAGACAAGAGATTGTGGAGGTGACAGCAGCATGAGGAGGCCACAGAGTGGCATGACGACAAAGTGTGGAGGTGGCAGCAGCATGAGGAGGCCACTTCAGCTCTGCACATTTTAATAATACACATTCTCTGGCACTAAAGGCTTGGCAAATTGATTGTTCAGGAATTTCCATCGTAAATTGGAATAATATATTGGCAAATTTGAGTTTAGTTTCTTATCATTTTAATCAAGCTTTGGTTCCATTTAATATTAAATATTTAATAAATATAATAAATTATGTGTTTCCTAAGACAGGAGAAAATAGGCCAGTCTTCTGGTTGTTCGAGAACTTGATTGCGATGGAGAAAGCATTCAAAAAACTATTTCTCTCCAACTGGAGACGAATCCTGTCAAGATCGATGCAAGTGCGGTATCGGATGCTCATTGAGCCAGATACTTCTGGGGGAACCTGCCTGGCATGAGAAGAACCTTCCTGGAATGAGAAGACAAAACTTCAAGATTGCTTGGAACCTGGAAGAGTCGAGACGTTCATCAAGATTCCCCCCGCACCCCTAAAAGTGACAAATATATTTTTATTTTTGTACTGAAATAAGACATTAAATGCTTTAACCACAAATAACTACAACAGTGAAGTGAGTATATATTTTTCTTTGTGTATTGAAATAGGCCAGTAAACACTTTCACCACAAATAACTGCAACAGCGAAGTGCGTATATACAGTACAGACCAAAAGTTTGGACACACCTTCTCATTCAAAGAGTTTTCTTTATTTTCATGACTATGAAAATTGTAGATTCACACTGAAGGCATCAAAACTATGAATTAACACATGTGGAATTATATACATAACAAAAAAGTGTGAAACAACTGAAAATATGTCATATTCTATGTTCTTCAAAGTAGCCACCTTTTGCTTTGATTACTGCTTTGCACACTCTTGGCATTCTCTTGATGAGCTTCAACAGGAATTCACCTGAAATGGTTTTCACTTCAAAGGTGTGCCCTGTCAGGTTTAATAAGTGTGATTTCTTGCCTTATAAATGGGGTTGGGACCATCAGTTGCGTTGTGGAGAAGTCAGGTGGATACACAGCTGATAGTCCTACTGAATAGACTGTTAAAATTTGTATTATGGCAAGAAAAAAGCAGCTAAGTAAAGAAAAATGAGTGGCCATCATTACTTTAAGAAATGAAGGTCAGTCAGTCTGAAAAATTGGGAAAACTTTGAAAGTGTCCCCAAGTGTAGTCACAAAAACCATCAAGCGCTACAAAGAAACTGGCTCACATGCGGACCGCCCCAGGAAAGGAAGCCCAAGAGTCACCTCTGCTGCAGAGGATAAGTTCATCCGAGTCCCCACCCTCAGAAATCGCAGGCTAACAGCAGCTCAGATTAGAGACCAGGTCAATGCCACACAGAGTTCTAGCAGCAGACACATATTTAGAACAACTGTGTGAATCAGGCCTTCATGGTAGAATATCTGCTAGGAAACCACTGCTAAGGACAGGCAACAAGCAGAAGAATGGACATTAGACCAGTGGAAATCTGTGCTTTGGTCTGATGAGTCCAAATTTGAGATCTTTGGTTCCAACCACAGTGTCTTTGTGCGATGCAGAAAAGGTGAACGGATGGACTCTACATACCTGGTTCCCACCGTGAAGCATGGAGGAGGAGGTGTGATGGTGTGGGGGTGCTTTGTTGGTGACACTGTTGGGGATTTATTCAAAATTGAAGGCATACTGAACCAGCATGGCTACCACAGCATCTTGCAGCGGCATGCTATTCCATCCGGTTTGCGTTTAGTTGGACCATCATTTATTTTTCAACAGGACAATGACCCCAAACACACCTCCAGGCTGTGTAAGGGCTATTTGACCATGAAGGAGAGTGATGGGGTGCTGCGCCAGATGACCTGGCCTCCACAGTCACCGGACCTGAACCCAATCGAGATGGTTTGGGGTGAGCTGGACCGCAGAGTGAAGGCAAAAGGGCCAACAAGTGCTAAGCATCTCTGGGAACTCCTTCTAGACTGTTGGAAGACCATTTCAGGTGACTACCTCTTGAAGCTCATCCAGAGAATGCCAAGAGTGTGCAAAGCAGTAATTAAAGCAAAAGGTGGCTACTTTGAAGAACCTAGAATATGACATATTTTCAGTTGTTTCACACTTTTTTGTTATGTATATAATTCCACATGTGTTAATTCATAGTTTTGATGCCTTTCAGTGTGAATCTACAATTTTCATAGTCATGAAAATAAAGAAAACTCTTTGAATGAGAAGGTGTGTCTAAACTCTTGGTCTATACGGTATATATATTTTTTTGGATTGAAACAGCACACAAAATGCTTTTGACACATATAACTGCAACAGTGAAGTGCGCATAGATTTTTCTTTCTGTATTGTAATAGGCCACTAAACGCTTTCAACACATAACTGCAGAATTGAACTGAGAATATATTTTTCTTTTTGTACTGAAAAAGTCCCCAAAAGCTTTTAACACAAATAACTGCAACAGTGAAGTGCATATATATTATTGTTTTTGTACTAAAATAGGCCACTAAACACTTTAAACACATATAACTGCAACAATGAAGCGCTTATATATTTCGATTTTTGTACAGAAATAGGCCACTAGACACTTTCACCACAAATAACTGCAACAGTAAAGTGTGCATATATTTTTCTTTTTGCACTGAAATAGTCCAGTAAACGCTTTCACCACAAATAACTGCAACAGCGAAGTATGTTTATATTTTACTTTTTGTACTGAAATAGCCCACTAAACGCTTTAACCACAAATAACTGCAACAGTGAAGTGTGCATATATATTTTTTTATCTATACTGAAATAGGCCACTAAATGCTTTTGCCACAAATAACTGCAACAGTAAAGTGCGCATACATTTTTTTATCTATACTAAAATAGGCGACTAAATGCTTTCACCACAAATAACTGCAACAGTGAAGTGTGCATATATATTTTTTTATCTATACTGAAATAGGCCACTAAATGCTTTTGCCACAAATAACTGCAACAGTAAAGTGCGCATACATTTTTTATCTATACTAAAATAGGCGACTAAATGCTTTCACCACAAATAACTGCAACCGTGAAGTGCGTATATATTTTTCTTTCTGTAATGAAATAGGCCACTAAACGCTATTAACACTTATAACTGCAGAAGTGAACTAAGAATATATTTTTCTTTTTGTACAGAAAGAGGCCACTAAATGCTTTCAATTCAAATAACTGAAAAAGTGAACTGAGTATAATTTTTTTTGCTGTATTGAAATAGGCCACTAAATGCTTTTACCAATAATAACTGCAACAATGAAGTGTGTATATCTTTTTCTTTTTGTACTGAAATAGTCCACTAATTGCTTTTAAAACATATAAGTGCAAAAGTGAACTGAGAACATATTTTAATTTTGTAATGAAATAGGACACATAACGCTTTTGCCACTAATAACTGCAAAAGTGAGGTGCATATATATTTTTCTTTTTGTAGTGATATTGGCCACTAAACGCTTTCAACACATAAAACTGCAGAAGTGAACTAAGAATATATTTTTGTAATGAAATAGGCCACTAAACGCTTTCACCACAAATAACTGTAAAAGTGAGGTGCGTGTATATTTTTCTTTCTGTACTGAAATAGGCCACTAAACACTTTTACCACATATAGCTGCAACACTAAAGTGCATATGTATTTTTCTTTTTGTACTGAAATAGGCCACTACACGCTTTCGCCACAAATAACTGCAACAGTAAGTTGCATATATATTTTTCTTTTTGTACTGAAATAGGCCACTAAACGCTTTCAACACATAAAACTGAAGAAGTGAACGAAGAATATATTTTTATAATAAAATAGGCTGCTAAACGCTTTTACCACAAATAACTGCAACAGTGACGTGCGTATATATTTTTCTTTCTGTACTGAAATAGGCCACTAAACACTTTTACCACATTGTCGGGATTCAAAACCGTGACCGGCCATGTCCCAGGCAGTAGCTATAGCCACTAGGCTAACAACCCTTCTAGACTTTTCCTTCTATTGAACTCTTTGATCTACCTTGTTTCAGCCTTGCCTTGTTAATCTCTGTGATTCCTTGCACCTGCTACTTGCTCTTTATAAGCCCAGCCTCTTGCACCTGACCTCTGCTGGTTATTGTTCTTCTGAACTTGATCCTGCTGTGTCTACCACTGTTACTCTGTTGCTACTACTACCAACTCAACTGCTGCCAACCTCGGAATCGTCCCTGACTACTCTCTTGCCTGATCCTCTACTACCGTCTACCTCTCTGCTGTCAACCCGGACGCCTCCACCCCGCCTCTCTCCTTGTGGTCTCCCGCTACTGGACTCCACCCGGTACACTGCCCGGTGCCCTCCCAATCAGGTGAGCTAGCACCCCTAACACACACATAGCTGCAACACTGAAGTGCATATGTATTTTTCTTTCTATACTGAAATAGGCCACTAAATGCTTTCAACACCCATAACTGCATAAGTGAACTAAGAATATATTTCTTTTTTTGTACTGAAATAGGCAAATAAAAGCTTTTACCACAATTGAATGCAACAATGAAGTGTGCTTATATTTTTCATTT
Organism: Bufo gargarizans; assembly: GCF_014858855.1. Taxonomy (NCBI): domain Eukaryota; kingdom Metazoa; phylum Chordata; class Amphibia; order Anura; family Bufonidae; genus Bufo; species Bufo gargarizans. The sequence continues at coordinate 365,627,506 of NC_058081.1, read as the reverse complement.
TGTACTGTAATATGCCACTAAATGCTTTCACCACAAAAGACTGCAACAGTAAAATGCATATGTATTTTTCTTTTTGTACTGAAATAGGCAAAGAAACACTTTCACAAGTAACTGCAACAGTGAAGTGCGTAAATATTTATCTTTTTGTACTGAAATAGGCCACTAAACGCTTTCAACAAATAAAACTGCAGAAGTGAACTGATAATATATTTTTATTTTTGTAATGAAATAGGCCACTAAACGTTTTCACCACAAATAACTGCAAGTCAAGTTAAACTGATTTGTTTAACTTGACTGTTGCAGTTATGTGGTGAAAACGTTTAGTGGCCTACTTCATTACAAAAATAAAAATATATTATCTGTTCACTTCTGCAGTTTTATGTGTTGAAAGCGTTTAGTGACCTATTTCAGTACAAAAAGATAAATATAAAACATCCTGCACAATATGATAATGAATGTTGCGGATGTACATGGCTACATTTATACAGTGGCAGAAAATAATGCACTATAATAATAGATGCAAGCATAACATATGGACTAAGCCCTTACTCTATTGATCAAATCTGAGACACCTAGTCAATGCATTTTGATCAACACACATCTAAGCCCACCTACCAAGTGACAAGGTGGTCTCAGTTCAGGCAGGTCCTGAGCTAAACCTGCCTATGCCATTATTCCATTTACACACTATATGTGCAGACCCTGCACATATAGTGTGTTGCTCCTAGTTACCTCCATGTGCAGCAGCAACTGGTGGGAGGGGGGCGCTTTCACCACAAACAATTGCAACAGTGAAGTGCGTATATTTTTTCTTTCTGTACTGAAATAGGCCACTAAACGCTTTCACCAGAAATAACTGCAACAGCGAAGTATGTTTATATTTTACTTTTTGCACTGAAATAGTCCACTAAACGCTTTCACCACAAATAACTGCAACAGTGAAGTGCGCATATATTTTTTTATCTATACTGAAATAGGCCACTAAATACTTTTGCCACAAATAACTGCAACAGTGAAGTGCGTATTTACTTTTCTTTTTGTACTGAAATAGGCCACTAAGCGCTTTCAACACATATAACTGCACAAATGAACTGAGAATATATTTTTCTTTTTGTACTGAAAAAGGCCCCAAAAGCTTTTACCACAAATAACTGCAAAAGTGAAGTGCATATATATTTTTCTATTTGTACTGAAATAGGCCATTAAACGCTTTCCCCACAAATAACTGCAACAGCGAAGTATGTTTATATTTTTCTTTTTGTATTGAAATAGGCCACTAAATGCTTTCAATACATATAATTGCAAAAGTGAACTGAGTATAAATTTTTCTTGCTATACTGAAATAGCCCACTAAACGCTTTAACCACACATAACTGCAACAGTAAAGTGTGCATACTTTTTTTATTTGTACTGAAATAGGCCACTAAATGCTTTCGCCACAAATAACTGCAACCGCGAAGTGCGTATATATTTTTATTTCTGTAATAAAATAGGTCACTAAACTCTATTAACACTTATAACTGCAGAAGTAAATTAAGAATATATTTTTCTATTTGTACTGAAATAGGCCACTAAACTCTTTCACCACAAATATCTGCAACATTAAAGTGCGTATATATTTTTCTTTTTGTACAGAAAGAGGCCACTAAATGCTTTCAATTCATATAACTGTAAAAGTGAACTGATTATAATTTTTTCTTGCTGTATTGAAATAGGCCACTAAATGCTTTCACCAATAATAACTGCATCAGTCAAGTGAGTATGTATTTTTCTTTTTGTTCAGAAAGAGGCCACGAAAAGCTTTCAGAACATATCAGTGCAAAAGTGAACTGAGAACATATTTTTATACTGAAATAGGCCATTAACCCTTTCAACCCTGGGCCTGTTTTCACCTTCCTGTCCATGCCATTTTTTGCAAATCTGACATGTGTCACTTTATGTGGTGATAACTTTAAAACGCTTTGACTTATCCAGGCCATTCTGAGATTGTTTTTTCGTCACATATTTTACTTCATGACACTGGTAAAATGGAGTAAATAAAAACTCATTTTTATTTATAAAAAAATACAAAATTTAGATTTCTTTTTGAAAATTAGCAAATTTCCAAGTTTCAATTTCTCAACTTCTATAATACATAGTAATACCTACAAAAATTGTTATTACTTTGCATTTCCCATATGTCTAATTTATGTTTGGATCATTTTGGGAATGAAATTTTATTTTTTAGGGATGTTACAAGGCTTAGAAGTTTAGAAGCAAAACTACACCCCTCAAGGTATTCAAAACTGATTTTACAAACTTTGTTAACCCTTTAGATGTTCCACAAGAATTAATATAATATAGAGATAAAATTTCAAAATTTTACTTTTTGGGCAGATTTTCCATTTTAATATTTTTTTCCAGCTGCAAAGCAAGGGTTAACAGCCAAACAAAACTCAATATTTATGGCTCTGCTTCTGTAGTTTACAGAAACACCCCATATGTGGTCGTAAACCGCTGTACAGGCACACGACAGGGCGCAGAAGGAAAGGAATGCCATACGGCTTTTGGAAGGCAGATTTTGCTGGACTGGTTTTTTGACACCATATCTAATTTGAAGCCCCCCTGATGCACCCCTACAGTAGAAACTAAAAAAAGTGACCACATTTTGGAAACTGCGAGATAAGGTGCCAGTTTTATTGGTACTATTTTGGGGTACATATGATTTTTTATTGCTCTATTACGATTTTTGTGAGGCAAGGTAACAAAAAAATAGATGTTTTGGCACCGTTTTTATTTTTTATTTTTACAGTGTTTACCTGAGGGATTAGCGTATGTGACTTTTTTTTATAGAGCAGATCGCTACGCATGTAACAATACCTAATATGTCTACTTTTTCTTATTTATTTAGGTTTTACACAATAATAGCAGTTTTGAAGCAAAAAATAATCATATTTTAGTGTCTCCATAGTCTGAGAGCCATAGCTTTTTTTATTTTTTGACCGATTCTCTTAGGTAGGGTCTCATTTTTTGTGGGATGAGGTAACGGCCTGATTAGTACTATTTTAGGGGACATACACTTTTTTGATCACTTGCTGTTGCAATTTTTGTTAAGTAATGTGATAAAAATGGCATTCTTTTACACATTTTTTTTTTTTTTTACGGTGTTCACCTGAGTGCTTAGGTCATGTGATATTTTTATAGAGTTGTTTGTTACAGACATGGCGATACCTAATATGTATACATTTTTATTTTTTTCACTTTAGCACAATAATAGCAGTTTTGAAGCAAAAAATAATCATATTTTAGTGTCTCCATAGTCTGAGAGCCATAGCTTTTTTTATTTTTTGACCGATTCTCTTAGGTAGGGTCTCGATTTTTGTGGGATGAGGTAACGGCCTGATTAGTACTATTTTGGGGGACATACACTTTTTTGATCACTTGCTGTTGCAATTTTTGTTAAGTAATGTGATAAAAATGGCATTCTTTTACACATTTTTATTTTATTTTTTTACGGTGTTCACCTGAGTGGTTCGGTCATGTGATATTTTTATAGAGCTGTTTGTTACAGACATGGCGATACCTAATATGTATACATTTTTATTTTTTTCACTTTAGCACAATAATAGCAGTTTTGAAACAACAAAAAAATGATGGTCTCCATGTTCTGAGAGCTATAGTTTATTTTTATTTTTTGGGCAATTGTCTTAGATAGGGGCTAATTTTTTTTGGCGTGATGAGGTGACTTTTTTTATACCATTTTGGGGAGCATACGCCTTTTTGATCGCTTGGTGTTGCACTTTTTGTGATGTAAGGTGACAAAAATAGCTTTTTTTTAAAAATGTTTTTATTTTTATAAAGTGTTTATCGGACAGGGTGGATCATGTGATATATTTATAGAGCCGGTCATTACAGACACGGCAATACCTAATATGTGTTTTGTTTTTGTTTTCAGTTTTTTATTATAAAATAAGGGGAAAGGGGTGTTTATTTAACTTTATTAATTTTATTACTTTATGAATTTTATTAAAACCCCTTTTTTTTACTTTACTTTATTTATGTCATTCACTTTTAAGGGTCTGATCCCCTCTGCAATGCATTGCAATACAACTGTATTGTAATGCATTGCCTGTTAGTGTATGATACTGAGTCATACACTAACAAGTTGCCTAGGAGACCCAGCCTGAGGCTGGATCTCCTCGGCTCCCGCAGAAGGCAGTTCCCGCTGCCGTGCAAGGCATTGGGCAGCCTCTGCACGGCATCGGGCTGCCTTGTGTCGCATTGGGTCCCCACCACGGCAGTGCGGGGACTCGATGCGATCTTTCACCTGACACAAACCTCTTCTATGTTGCGGTCAGCGCGAACCGTGGCATAGAAGGGGTTTATCCGCCGGCATCGGCTTTTACAGCGATGCCGGCGGATACAGAAGGGGCCCAGCTACCACAGACGGCCAGGCCCCTGCAGTGATCGCGCAGGCACCGCTCACTATGATGTACTATTGCATCAAATTGCGGAACTCAGTGGTTCCCTTGATGTAACAGTACGTCAAAGGTCGGGAAGAGGATAAGCGCTTTCACCACAAATAACTGCAACAGTCAATTGCGTATGTGTTTTTCTTTTTGTAATGAAATAGGACACAAAACGTTTTTGCCACAAATAACTGGAACAGTGAGGTGCATATATATTTTTTGTTTTTGTACTGAAATAGGCCACTAAACGCTTTCAACACATAAAACTGCAGAAGTGAACTAAGAATATATTTTTGTTCTTGTTATGAAATAGGCCACTACAGGCTTTTGCCACAGTGAGGTAAGTATATATTTTTCTTTCTGTACTGAAATTGTCCACTAAACAATTTGACCACATATATCTGCAACAGTGAAGTGCAAATGTATTTTTCTTTTTGTAATGAAATAGGACACAAAACTGCAACAATGAGGTGCGTATATATTTTTCTTTCTGTACTGAAATAGGCCACTAAATGCTTTCAACACCTATAACTGCAGAAGTGAACTAAGAATATATTTTTCTTTTTGTACTGAAATAGGCCAATAAAAGCTTTCACCACAAATAAATGCAACAATGAAGTGTGTTTATATTTTTCTTTTTGTACTGTAATATGCCACTAAATGCTTTCACCACAAATAACTGCAACAGTAAAGTGCAAATGTATTTTTCTTTTTGTACTGAAATAGGCCAAGAAATGCTTTCACCACAAGTAACTGCAACAGTGGAGTGCGTAAATATTGTCTTTTTTTCTGAAATAAGCCACTAAACGTTTTCAACACATAAAACTGCAGAAGTGAACTGATAATATATTTTAATTTTTTTAATGAAATATGCCACTAAAGTTTTCACCACAAATAAATGCAACAATCAAGTTAAACAAATCAAGGGGAAAAAATATAAAACATCCTGCACGATATGAGAATGAATGTTGCGAATGTACATGGCTACATTTGTACAGTCACAGAAAATAATGCACTATAATAATAGATGCAAGCATAACGTACGGACTAAGCCCTCACTCTATTGATAAAATCTGGGACACTTGGTCAATACCATTTGATCAAAACACATCTTAGCCCACCTACCAAGCGACAAGGTGGTCTCAGTTCAGGCGGGTCCTGCGCTAAACCTGCTTTTGCTTTTATGCATTTATGTTCAGGAGCGCAGACCCCGCACATATAGAATGTTGCTCCTAGTTACCTCCATATGCAGCAGCAACCAGTGGGAGGAGGAGAATACACCTATTTGTACCACCTTAATCAAGGTCGCCTACTAGATAGGTGGGGCAAAAGTGCACATGAATACTATGCTCAAAATAGGAAGAGGAGTAACTGATCTGACAAAACGCTGGTGGCACGGCAGGCCAGCATCTCCAAGGCGTAGAGCGCCAGTTCATGCCACGTGTCCAGCTTGGACACCCAGTAGTTGTGAGGCACTGAGGGATCATTGATGATACAGAAACGGTCTGCTACTTATCATTCACCATCTTCCAAAATGTTTCACTCCTTCTGACACTAGGCTGCGCATCAGGGTGAGGGTGCTGACGGGGCGTCATGAAACTGTCCCAGGCTTTGGAGAGTGTTGCCCTGCCTCTGTTAAAACTGCTGTGTGTTCCCCTGGTCTCCCTGCCTTGATTGCCCAGGGAACTACATAGAAACATAGAAACATGGAATGTGTCGGCAGATAAGAACCATTTGGCCCATCTAGTCTGCCCAATATACTAAATACTATGGATAGCCCCTGGCCCTATCTTATATGAAGGATGGCCTTATGCCTATCCCATGCATGCTTAAACTCCTTCACTGTATTTGCAGCTGCCACTTCTGCAGGAAGGCTATTCCATGCATACACTACTCTCTCAGTAAAGTAATACTTCCTGATATTACTTTTAAACCTTTGCCCCTCTAATTTAAAACTATGTCCTCTTGTAGAAGTTTTTCTTCTTTTAAATATTCTTTCCTCTTTTACCTTGTTGATTCCCTTTATGTATTTAAAAGTTTCTATCATATCCCCTCTGTCTCGTCTTTCTTCCAAGCTATACATGTTAAGGTCCTTTAATCTTTCCTGGTAAGTTTTATCCTGCAATCCATGTACCAGTTTAGTAGCTCTTCTCTGAACTCTCTCCAAAGTATCAATATCCTTCTGGAGATATGGTCTCCAGTACTGAGCACAATACTCCAAATGAGGTCTCACTAGTGCTCTGTAGAGCGGCATGAGCACCTCCCTCTTTCTACTGTTAATTCCTCTTGCTATACACCCAAGCATCCTGCTAGCATTTCCTGATGCTCTGTGACATTGTCTGCCTACCTTTAAGTCTTCTGAAATAATGATCCCTAAATCCCTTTCCTCAGATACTGAGGTTAGGACTGTATCACTGATTTTATATTCTGCTCTTGGGTTTTTACGTCCCAGGTGCATTATCTTGCACTTATCAACATTAAATTTTAGTTGCCAGATTTTTGACCATTCCTCTAGTTTTCCTAAGTCCTTTTCCATTTGGTGTATTCCTCCAGGAACATCAACCCTGTTACAAATCTTTGTATTATCATCAAAAAGACACATCTTACCATTGAGGCCTTCTGCAATTTTGCTGATAAAGATATTAAACAATATGGGTCCCAGAACAGATCCCTGAGGTACCCCACTGGTAACAAGACCTTGGTCTGAATATACTCCATTGACTACAACCCTCTGTTGTCTGTCCCTCAGCCACTGCCTAATCCATTCAACAATATGGGAGTCCAAGCCCAATGACTGCACTTTATTGATAAGCCTTCTATGTGGGACAGTATCAAAAGCCTTACTAAAGTCTAGATAAGCGATGTCTACTGCACCTCCTCCATCTATTATTTTAGTCACCCAATCAAAAAAATCAATAAGATTAGTTTGACATGATCTCCCTGAAGTAAACCCATGCTGTTTTTCATCTTTCAATCCATGTGATTTTAGATGGTTCACAATCCTCTCCTTAAGTATGGTTTCCATTAATTTCCCCACTATTGATGTCAGGCTTATTGACCTATAGTTGCCCGATTCCTCCTTACTACCTTTCTTGTGAATGGGCACAACATTTGCTAATTTCCAATCTTCTGGGACGACTCCTGTTGCCAGTGATAGGTTAAATAAATCTGTTCATGGTTAAATAAATCTGTTAATGGTATGCATTAAATGGATGGCAAAAATAGGATGTGAACCCAGCCCTAGTGTCAGAATAAGCACCAGTACATAGCGAAGGAGCGTTGCGGAGAGGGGAAGCCGCCATGTACTGACAGAGCGCTACCTGGTTCTGGTGGTCAGGGATGAGGACTGTTTCCCAAGGATCATTTTGTACTGGGAAATACAGGGCATAGTATAATACACTAGACTCTATATAATATAAAGATATTAGCCCTATCCCCGAATAATTATACAATTAGGTGGTCATTTATTTTATAGAAATACGTCTATGTTAGGCATATTTCTGACACAGATTGTGGAGCAAAGGTCCCTAGCAACGCAATCTGCATATTCTTTCCGCTCATGCCAGGTCTAAAAAAGTATGGCGTGGGCAGGGAAAGGGATACAGTTATGGCCATCCAGTGATTGGATTACCCCTCCATACATTGACCGGATAACACCTCTGTAAAGTGACAGGATAACAAAGCCATACTGTGACAGAAATAAAGGGTATAGGAGGACACAGTACAGGAAATAACTAGGGGCACTGCACAGGGTATGGTAAGAAGGCACAATGCAGGGTATAAGGGGGCATAGTACAGGTTGAGGGGCACAGTGCGGGGTGGGGGCACAGTCACAAGACCCTGTGACATTATAAGGTCCTTATAGTAAATATGGTTCATATGCCACCATAAAGAAGGCAGAGGAGTGAGACAGGGGTGTGATTATTTGACTAGAGATAAAATATGTAACTATTGGCTAGTACAGGCCCCAAAAATCAGCCAATAGGCATTCACCTGACCACAAAGAACTTTGAATTCTGTGGCCGGAGGTACATTAGATGGTCACAGGATAAATATTTAACTGTTGGCTAGTACAGGCTCCAAAAACTAGCCAATAGGCAGTCACCTGACAGCAAAGATCCTTGGGCAAAGAACTTTGGATTCTGTGGCTGGAGGTGCATTAGGCAGTCACAGGATAAATATGTAACTGTGGGCCAGTACAGGCCTAAAAAATTAGCCAATAGGCATTCACCTGACAGCAATGAACTTTGAATTCTGTGGCTGGAGGCAGGGGCATACACAGAAATCATTGGGCCCCATAGCAAGAATTGAGTGAGTGAACCCCCCCCCCCCCCCCCGCCTTTCCATGTTCTTATTATCTGCATTTATGCCTTGCAGGATATCAGGAAATCTGAGTGACATTACATGATGTAATAGCACCCAACTTTTCTGCTGTCCTGCATGGCACATGAGAATAGTCTGAGAAAGCTGAGTAACACAACTCCCACCTACCCTCACATCTTCTCATGCCTCTGCACTTGTGCCATGCAGGACATCAGGAAAGCTGAGTCACATTACATAATGTAGTGACAACCAGATTTCCTCCTGTTCTGAATGGCATACGTGCAGAGGAATAGCCTGCTGGGAAAGCCGAGTGACACCCCCCCCCCCCAAGAATGCACTGTCCTCACCTACAAGTCGTCACTTACTTCATTACTGGTGGGGTTATGGCAAGGCGTGGTGGAGCTAGCAGGTGGAAGGTGGGGTTAGGGAGTGGGAGGCGGAGCTAGCAGGCAGGAGGCGGAGATAGGAGGCAGGGCTACCAGACGGGAGACAGGAAGATAGATGGGGCGGGGACTCTCCTCCACTGCGAGCCCCCCTTCCTTATGGGCCCCATAGCAGCTGCGTGGCCTGCCTATATGGTAGGTACGCCACTGGCTGGAGGTGCATTAGGCGGACACAGGATAAATATGTAACTGTCGGCCAGTACAGGCCCCAAAAATTAGCCAATAGGCAGTCACCTGACAGCAAAGAACTTTGGGCAAAGAACTTTGGATTCTGTGGCTGGAGGTGCATTAGGCGGTCACAGGATAAATATGTAACTGTCGGCCAGTACAGGCCCTAAAAATTTGCCAATAGGCATTCACCTGACAGCAAAGAACTTTGGATTCTGTGGCTGAAAGAACATTAAGCGGTCACAGGATAAATATGTAACTGTCGGCCAGTACAGGCCCCAAAAATTAACCAATAGGCATTCACCTGACAGCAAAGAACTTTGGATTCTGTGGCTGGAGGCACATTAGGCGGTCACAGGATAAATATGTAACTGTCGGCAATAAAAGCACCAAAAATTAGCCAATAGGCATTCACCTGACAGCAAAGAACTTTGGATTTTGTGACTGGAGGTACATTAGATGGTCACAGGGTAAATATGTAACTGTCGGCTAGTACAGGCTCCAAAAATTAGCCAATAGGCAGTCACCTGACAGCAAAGAACTTTGGGCAAAGAATTTGGGATTCTGTGGCTGGAGGTGCATTAGGCGGTCACAGGATAAATATGTAACTGTCGGCCAGTACAGGCCCCAAAAATTAGGCATTCACCTGACATAAAAGGCCTTTTTATGTTGCTGTATATACATAAGGCAAGGACAATTCTTTGTTCTGTGTGGTGGCGGATATGTGTGGGCTGGCATGATGAAATTCAATTACATGTGGTAATTACAGGTGTTAAATTCTTTCGAGATCCATGCCTCATTCATTTTTAAAAATGTTAGGTAGTCCACACTTTTTTGAGCTAGTCGAGTGCGCTTATCGGTCACGATCCCCCTGCTGCCTTGAACGTCCTTTTGGACAGGACACTCGACGAGTGTGAAGCCATGTGTTCCATGGCAAATTGTGCCTTCTCTGGCCGCAGTTTAAGCCTGCACACCCAGTAGTCAAGGGGGTCCTCGCTTCTCAGAGCATCCACATCGGCAGTTAACCTGATGTAGTCGAACACCTATTGGTCTAGGCGTTCCCTGAGGCTGGATCTGGAGGGTGGCTGTCAATGGGTTGGCTGCTAGAATGATCACATATCCAAAGTGCCCAACACATTTTTAAACCGCCCTCTTTTTGCATACTTGGTAGGATTGGTACCCGCACCTGTTTTGCTGTGAGTGGTAATTCCTCTGCCAGTGGCTGCAACAGCAAAATGATGCATCTCTCGCAGCAAGGCATGGAAATCCTGCATTCTGACAGCCCTCTGTGATGCTGGTAATATGTCTGACATTTTGTGTTTGTACCGGGGGTCTAAGTACGTTGCCACCCAGATCAGGTCCCTGACCTTTTATGCTTTTTATACACTCTTCAAACACTGGAGCCCCCATTTGAACTAAATTGGAAGTGGTGGAATACCCTGGCTCCTGCTCATCGCCCAGGAGAATGTCGTCCTCGTTCTCCTTCCCCAAACCACAGACAACATCAGGAACCCCCTAAAATTTTCTTCTTCTTGCTCATCCTCCTCCTCCCAGGCACCATACTCCTCTTACTCCTCTTCAGACTCCTGCTGACTTGTTTCAGATGGAGTAGCCCCCCTGGGAATTCACTCAGCATTGCGACTTCCTCATCCTCCCGCTCCTCGACGGCTTGATCAATGACAATGCAATGCACGCTCCAGAAAGAAGGCTACAGGTACGATGTCAATGATGGCGCCCTGGCTGCAACTGACCAGTTTGGTGAGCTCATCAAATGAGCAGCCACTGGCACGGTGAAAAGAAACCAAGCTCCCCAGAACCTGTCATGCCGCAGAGTTTGTACAGGTAGTTGTTAATGGCACGTTTCTGCTGGAGCAGCCTATCAAGCATATACAAGGTGGAGTTCCAGCGCATCGGACAGTCACAAATCATACGTCTGACGGGCAAGTGGTGTCGCCATCAGTAAGGCGAGCCATGAGTCTAAAATGGCCAGAGATTTTCCTGGCCTGCCGCAAGATGTTCTGAACCCCAGGATATTTGGCAACAAATCGCTGCATGACTAAGTTCAGGATGTGTGCCATGCATGGCACATGTGTCATTTTGCCCTGTTTCAGCACGCTCTGCAGATTGGCAGCGTTGTCGCACACCACTTTACCAATGTCAAATTGAGCAGGGTTAGCCACTGGCCTGTGACCACAGAGCTGAAATCAGTGCAGGACCGGTGTGGCTCTTGGCTTCCAGGCACAACAGCTGCAGCACAGCATGGCAAAGTCTCACCTGGCACGTCGAATAGGTTCTGAGGAGCTTGGGGGATGCAGTGTAAGAGGCGGTAGCAGTTGAAAAGGAGGAGTCAGCAGAGGAGGAGACGGAGGATAGAGTAGGAGGAGGAGAAGAAGAGGCAGACCTGCATGCAATCCGAAGCGGTAACACTAAATCCACACGACTGCCATGGGTTACATGCTTGATGGCCATCAGAAGGTTTACCCAGTGGGCATTTAAAGTTATCTACGTTCCTTGCCTGTGTTTGCTAGACCATGTGTCTGTGGTCAAATGTATCTTAGCACCGACACAGTGTGCCAGAGGTATATTAGCTTGCCGCTGAACATGGCCATATAGTTCAGGGATGCCCTTCTGGGAGAAATATTTCCTTCCTGGGACCTTCCATTGCGGTGTGCCAATGGCCACAAATTTTCTAAAGGCCTCCGAGTCCACCAGTTTATATGGCAGTAGTTGGCGGGATAGCGGTTCTGACAAGCCAGCAGTCAGCCGTTGGGCAAGAGGATTTTTCCGGCGTCATCATTTTTTACGCTCGAACATTTAGGCTACAGAATCCTGCCGTTTGCCAGATGAACGCGACAACGGCGCAGTGGAAGGTGGAGTGGAGGACAAATGGGAGGAGAGAGGAGAAGGAGAAGAGGCAGGACATGGAGCGCCGGGAGTGTGGCTTTGGGTTCATGTCAGTGTTGCTCCCACTGGGCTCGGTGATGGGAGGCCAGGTGTTTTCTTAAGGCGTTGACAGCAGAGGCTGCAAATGGCAGCACTATTGTCAGCAGCTGACACGTTAAAAATAGCCCACACTGCGGAGCCATGTGCCGGCGTCCTGGGAGCGCAAGATGTGACCGTGCATGGTGAATGGCTCGCTCCAGATACATTTGCAGTCTGCTTTTTGCCTCCTGTGAGTTCTGCCTGCTTCTCCTCCTCCTCCTCCCTATCTGCTGCTCCATCTCTCCCTCTGAACTCCTCTCCTCTTCCTCTTGTGGACACCCACGTGACGTCCATCGGCACGTCATCATCGCCACCTTCACCACCACTGACATTAGAGATATCGGAGTAGGCAGCAACAACGGGGACCACCCTCCTTGGGCTGATCTGGGCTCTGTCGTCAGACCGCTGGGTGGCGGCCGTTGCTACCTCCTCTTCCTCATCCGATGCCAAGAATGGCTGCGTATCGGTAAGGTCTGGGAATGGATGGGAAAATAATTGCTCTGACTTGAGTGGAGGGGTTATGGTGGGGGTGCACACAACAGAGGTTGAGGAGGGTGCAGATGCAGAGGATGAGGAGGGTGCAGAAGCGGAAAGCTGAGTGAGCCACTCAACCAACTCTGGTGCATCCTTTGACACAATTTCACGCACCTACTTCAACTTCCCACTTAGGCTCCTGCCTGGTGCACCTGCCTGACCCCTACCACCCCTGTGGAATGGCCTGCCTCTTCCTCTGCCTGTCATATTCAAAATGACCCTGTGCCAAAGTCCCTACAGAAGAGCAGTATTTGTGGAAGCTGATATATGGCAGGCATCAATCAGTTGTTAGTTGAAGCAGGTATATCACCCTCAAGCAGAAACTTTGTGGACCCAGGTATATATGGAAAAACTCTATCACTATTTTGTCGAAGCTGATATATGGCAGGCCTCAATCATTTGTTAGGTGAAGCTGGTATATCACCCTCAAGCAGTAATTTTGTGGACACAGGTATATGGAAAACCTCTATCACTATTTTTGTGGAAGCTGATATATGGCATGCCTAATCAATTGTTAGTTGAAGCTGGTATATCAAAACCCGCAAAATTTATTTAGTGAAGAGTTCAGCAGACACCTGGAAGTTCGGGTTCGATGGGTTTGGCCGAACTTCACAAAAAAGTTTGCGTTTGGGACCCGAACTTGACCCCGAACCCTAACCCCATTGAAGTCAATGGGGACCCGAACTTTGGAGCACTAAAATGGCTCTAAAAAAGTCATGGAAAGGGCTAGAGGGCTTCAAAAGGCAGTAAAATGTGGTTAAGAGCATGGCAAGTGCCCTGCAAACAAATGTGGATAGGGAAATTACTTAAAATGACTTAAAATACGTAAAAATAATCATCTTGATCTAGGAGGATGAGGTCCATATGGAGTAGGAGTTTGAGGAGGCGGTGGATGTGGCGGTGTAGGTGTAGGTTTTTTTTTTTTTTTTTTTTTTTTTTATTTGGGTAGACCCCAAAACATTTGGAAATATAAAAAATAAAACAAAGAGAGCGCGCTGGAGTACAACAATGGCTGGGTGAGGCTGATATACATGCCTATTCTGCTTAACATGTGGGAGTACTGCCTGGTTCATTTTAATGAACGTGAGCTTGTCCACATTGGCTGTGGACAGATGGCTGCACTTGTTTGTGATAACCCCCTGCTGCCTTGCTAAAAAAACATTCAGACAATACACTGGCTGCAGGGCAGGCCCGCACCTCCAAGGTGTAAAGGGCAAGGTCAGGCAATGTGCCCAATTTGGAGACCCAGGAGTTGAAGGGGGCAGAACCATCAGTCAGCACATGTAGGCATGTGCACACATACTGCTCCACCATGTTGCTGAAATGCTGCCTCCTGCTAAGACGTTCCATATGAGCTGGTGGTGCTGGTTGTTGTAGCGTGCTGACAAAGCTTTTCCACATTTCGGCCATGCTAACCCTGCCTTCTGAGGTGCTGGCGACCTCTTCCTCCTCCTCAGCCTTCGCCTTATGCTTCCACTGAGCCCCCTGTCATTTATGCAGAGCAGGGGTTTGTATATGGCAAAAATGACAAAATGTCACCCAAGAATGTTACAGAAGATTTTTGGAAATTTAGGTCCTTGTCACCTATGCAGAGCAGGGGTTTTATCACGGCAAAACTGGGTTCATGTCACCCACCAATGGAACAGACGATTTTATAAGAATTAGGTCCCTGTCACCTATGCAGAGCAGGGGTTTGTACACGGCAAAAATTGTGAAATGTCACGTGAGAATGTAACAGATGGTTTTTTTGAAATTTAGGTCCTAGTCACCTATGCAGAGCATGGCAAAAATTGTAAAATGTCACCCAAGAATGTAACAGATGCTTTTGCACCCTGCTCCCTCTTTTGCTGTGTTGGTGCCTCTTCCTCCAAACTGCACACGTCACTCGCATGACCTTGATTCTATGTGCGGTCTAGTACCTCATCATCCTCCACATCATCTTCCACCCACTCTTTACCCCTGCCCTCCTTGTCGGTCTGGAGACTACAGAAAGACGCAGCAGTTGGCACCTGTGCTTCGTCTTCATCAGAGACGTGCTGCGGTGGTCCTCCCATGGACTCATCCTGAAACATAAGTGGTTGGGCATCAGTCTACTCAATCTCTTCCACTTCTGGGACAGGGCTATGTGGATGGCCCACGGAAACCCTGCCAGCAGAGTCATCAATAAGCATAAGAGACTGCTCCATGACTTGGGGCTCAGACTGCTTGACTGATTTGCAAAGGGGGTGAGTTGAATGACAGATGGCCATGGGCTGTAGGTGCCAACTCTGAGCTTTCAGCAGGGGACTGGGTGGGAGACAATGAGAAGGAACTGGAGGCACTGTCAGCCACCCAATCTACTATCGCCTGTACTTTCTCTGGCCTCACCATTCGTAGAGCCGCATTAGGGCCTACCAAATAATGCTGAAGGTTCGGTCGCCTACTCGTACCTGAGGTGTTTCACTTGGGTGTGTAGCTTGCACAGACCGACCACGTCCTCTACCTGCAACAGGAGCTCCACCAACACCAGCAGCACCACGACCATGGCCATGTCCCTTATTTGACCCTATCCTCATTCTTTGCATTCACCCCGCGAAACTAACAGATGGTTTAGTCAGGTTACAATGTAAGGCGAATTTAATACAATTACTTCACGGTCAATGTAACAGCAGTATTGACTGGTTTTAGTGGACTGTCAGAAATGCAGCGCAGGCTGCAAATGTCTAGCAGAAAAAGGTGTTTTATTTTTCAAACAATATACACCCTGTTCCAAATTATTATGCAAATTCTATTTAGTTATCACAAAGAATAAATACTTTGTTTTTCAGTTTAGCTCATGGAGGGCAGTGTGTCTTAGGGCTCTTTTGATCACTGAAAGCAATCTCGGACACCTGTGATAATTAGATTGGCAGTTAAGCCCAATTTAATGAAAAACTACTAAAGGAGGGTGTTCCACATTATTAAGCAGAGCACCATTTTCAAGCAATATGGGGAAGAAAAAGGATCTCTCTGCTGCCAAAAATAGTGACATGGTTTAATGCCTTGGACGAGGTATGAAAACATTAGATATTTCACAAAAACATAAGCATGATCATCGCACTATTAAGAGATTTGTGGCTGATTCAGAGCACAGATGGGTTTGTGCAGATAAAGGCACATTGAGGAAGATTTCTGCCAGATCCATGCATTGGATCAAGAGAGCAGCTGCTAAAATACCATTACAAAGCAGCAAACAGATATTTGAATTTGAAGCTGCTGGTGCCTCTGGAGTCCCACGAACATCAAGGTGTAGAGTCCTCCAGAGTCTTGCAACTGTGCATAAACTTTCTATTCGGCCACCAATAACCAATGCAGACAAGCAGAAACTGCTGCTTTTGGCAGAAAAATACATGAAGACTCATTTTTAAACAGTCCTGTTCACTGATGAGTGCTGTGCAACCCTGGATGGTCCAGATGGATGGAGTAGTGGATGGTTAATGAACGGCCACCCTGTTCCAACAAGACTGCGACGTAAGCAAGGTGGTGGTGGAGTCAGAGAGCTGGTCGGCCTCTTTAGGGTCCCCGAAGGTTTAAAAATCACCTCTGCAAAGTATGTGGAGTTTCTGACTGACCACTTTATTCCCTGGTACAGAAAGAAAAACTATGCTTTCCGTAATAAAATCATCTTCATGCATGACAATGCACCATCTAATGCTGCAAAGTATACCTCTGCATCAATGGCTATTATGGGGATAAAAGGAGAGAAATTCATGGTGTGGCTTCCATCTTCCCCTGACCTCAATCCTATTGAGGAGCATCCTCAAGCAAAAGATCTATGAGGGTGGGAGGAAGTTTACATCCAAACAGCAGCTCTGGGAGGCTATTCTGATATCCTGCGAAGAAATTCAAGCAGAAACTATCCAAAAAAGTTCAATGGATGCAAGACATGTCAAGCTGCTATCAAATAAGGGCTCCTATGTTAAAATGTAACGTCACCTGTTAAAATTTTTAAAAATGTTGTTAAAATGTTGATTGAAATAGCTTTTGATTCAGCAAATTTGCTGTAAACACAACAAATTTCAATTTTCAGTTCTTTACAACATATAAAGTGCTTTGAAACCTGTGCGTAATAATTTGGAACAGGAAATTGTAATTTCTTTATGTTTAAAAAAAATACTGTTATCATGTTATCATTAGGTGATTTGTTCATTAAAATTTGAATTGTACGCTTAATAGTTGATAACATGAGAAATATGCTGACTGTTATTTACATAAATTATTTAGATAAATGAGAAAAATTACATTTGCATAATAATTTGGAACAGGGTGTAACAGCAGTATTTAATGGTTTTAGTGGACTGTCAGAAATGCAGCGCAGGCCGCAAATGTACTATCTAGCACAAAAAGTGAGTTTTTCTCAACCGACAATGTAACAACAGTATTTATTGGTTTTATTGGACTGCCAGAAATGAATGCAGCGCAGGCCAAAAAATTTACTTTCTAGCACAAAAAAATGGGAATTTGTCAACCGACAATGTAACAGCAGAAATGCAGTGCCGGTGTCAGAAAGAGAAAAAAAAAATTGCTTTAGGTCACACAAATATGTGACAGACTAATGTAATTGAATTATTTTCACTGGTAGGTATGCACTGCAGGCTGCAGGGGTACTTGACCCCCAAAAAAGGGAATTTGTCCCCCTGGAATCTAACAGATGGATTTAACGAACATATTTTCCCTGTCAGATATTCAGCACAGGGGTACTTCATAGAAAAAAAAGTGAATATGTCTCCCCCCCTGGGGCCCTGAAGTCACAGATGGATTACCTATATTATTTTGCCTTCTCCTGGCACATATGCAGGTGTCCTTAAAAAAATGCCTAGATGTCGCCCACTGTCGCCCAGAACAGGATGAAAATAATGTCCCTGGCACACATGCAGTTGCAAGTGCACTGCACTTGCAAAAATGGTCGCCAACGCCTATCTAACAAACAGACTGATTAAAGCTTATTTCTCTGTGGCACTG
The DNA here is from genome assembly GCF_014858855.1 of Bufo gargarizans. Lineage (NCBI taxonomy): Eukaryota > Metazoa > Chordata > Amphibia > Anura > Bufonidae > Bufo > Bufo gargarizans. Next base: position 365,609,628 of record NC_058081.1, on the reverse strand, counting down.
GGCTCAGGGGTACAAAAATGTAGCATAGCACCCACACAAATAATCACTGTAGTTTGCAGATTTAACACCAAGAACACCAGATTTGTTTCCTAATCTCTCCGTCACAGCTGCAGCATCCTCTCCCTACACTACTAAGAGCTGGTGACGTGCGGCGCTACATGGGTCACATGCTGCACTGGCCAATCACAGCCATGTGGGGTATAAAAGGAGAAAGAAGGTTTGAGGGTTAGTCAGATCTGATGGATAGGATTCCATTTGATCTGAAAAAATTAAGGCGCCAGAGGTTTAGAGGAGTGGTGTGGAGGAGAAAGAGTAGGTAAATAGGCTGCTCAGGGTTTGTCAAGCAGACTAGTGCATCTGCTTGTGTAGGATAATTGGGGTAGAAGAAATTGGCGGGGACCGGTGGGTATGGGTAACCCCTCGAATCCGCCTATTTCTTCACTTGTCCGAACAGAAGCACCCGTGTGTTTGGCTGCCTTCATCTTGTAAAATCCTAGAAGGGATCCAGGCTGGGGGGGTGTTTGGTTTACAGGTGTATTATGCTTATCCTGGTAAACCACCCCCCTCGTGAAGTGAGTAAGAAGTATACGATACTTTAGTATTTTTATGATACATGTATCTTTTTATACATATTTTACCCTTATGTTTCTGCTTGTTCGCTCTATCCATTGACCACACATTGGCTTGTATGATACTACAGCTAACAGTCTCTTAGGCACCTGAGACCCAGTGTAGTACATTGTTGTTTTATGGTATTAAACACATACCTTCCTACTGACCTAATATGATTGGCGCTCACAACGGGTTTCCAGAAATAGGCGGATTTGAGGGGTTACCCATACCCACCGGTCCCCCCAATTTCTTCTACCCCAACAATCACAGCTATGCCATAAGTAGGCATGGCTGTGATGGCTTCTAAGGGCACACGAGTTAAACGCTTTTTGATTGGCTGCCCCGCAGCCTTTCAAAACGTGCCATTAAATCGACGAACACCGAATTTGAACTCAAACTTTTACGAAAATGTTCGTGTCCGGGTAAAAAAAACATAAAGCTCGGTACGAATCCGAATTTTACAGTTCGGGTTCGCTGAACCCTAATTTTGTGGACTCAGGTATATGGCAAACCTCCATCGCTATTTTGTGGAAGCCGATATATGGCAGGCCTCAAATCAGCTGTTAGTTGAAGCTGGTATATCAAAACCCGCAAAATTTACTTTGTAGACTCAGGTATATGGAGAAACCTCAATTACTATTTTGTGGAAGCTGATATATGGTAAGCCTCAATCAGTTGTTAGTTGAAGCTGGTATATCACCCTCAAGCAGTAATTTTGCAGACGCAGGTATATGGAAAACCTCTATCTCTATTTAGTGGAAGCTGATATAATGAAGGGCTCAATCAGTTGTTAGTTGAAGCTGATATACTACCCTCAAGCAGTGGACTCAGGTATATGGAAAACCTCAATCACTATTTTGTGGAAGCTGATAGATCGCAGGCCTCAATTTGTATTTTCTGGAAGCATACAAATGCACTATAATTTACTTTCTATGTTAGAAAGTATATTATAAGTATATCACACCCCTCTGTCTATTACACCTATCAATAGCACAATGTTACCAGTCCTTAAAAGGACTTTTATGGCCCTATTAGCTAGCGTTTGGTATCCCTAAGCTTCTAACAGCCTGTCCCTGCTCCAAAATGTCAAAACACATAATGTAAAATGGCCAGATCGGGTTCTATTATAAGGTTGGGTGTGTGTCCATGTGCTGAAACGTCTCAATTGGCTGTCCTGTCCCACCTGATGGATGGGTCGAGGTTCGCCGCAATGCAAAAGAATATGGCGCGCATGGACATCGCCATATTTTTGAATGTTCAGCAAATCGCAAACAAGCAATGTTCTGGGCAAACCGCAAGGCCATCTCTACCACTAAATGCTTTTGCCACAAATAACTTCAGCAGTGAAGTGCGTATATATTTTTCTTTCTGTTCTGAAATAGGCCATTAAACGCTTTAAACATATATAACTGCAGAAGTGAACTGAGAATATATTTTTTTTTTATACTGAAATAGGCCACTAAATGCAGTCATCACATATAACTGCAACAGTGAAATACATATATATTTTTCTTTTTGTACTGAAATAGGTCACTAAACGATTTTACTGCAAATAACTGCCACAGTGAACTATATTTTTCTTTCTGTACTGAAATATGTCACTAAGCGCTTTCACCACATATAACTGCAGAAGTGAACTGCGTGTATATTTTTCTTTTTCTACTGAAATAGGCCACTAAACGCTTTCACCACATGTAGCTGCTGAAGTGAACTGAGAATATATTTTTATTTTTGTAATGGAATACACCACTAAACACTTTCAACACATACTGTATAGCTGCAGAATTGAACTGCGTATATATTTTTATTTTTGTACTGAAATATAGCACTAATTGCTTTCACCAGATATAACTGCAGAAATGAACTGCATATATATTTTTATTTTTCCTCAGATATAAGCCACTAAAGGCTTTTCAACATAGCACTTGCACCCCAAGAACAAATTGCTAGAATGACAGAGCTGTATAATGGCAATTTTGATCCCCAAGTAATCTTTCCCTGCACTTGTAAATCGCTTTTTTAGCACTGTCCCTAGTGCCTTCTGACGTCTCTTCCTACACTAAGATGCTGTGAAATGATTCCTCCCTATCCTTTCCCTGCACTTATAAATCGTTTATTCCGTTTTTTTGTCACAATGAGATTTTTCCTATTGCTGTCCCTAGCGCCTTCTCACGTCTGTCCCTATACTCTGAACACTGGAAAATGTGTGAATCCAAGATGGCCGCCATATTTATAGGGCTGTGACATCACAGGGCTGGCTGGCTACTGATTGGCTGCATGCATGGCATTATGGGTCATCCTGCCTTACCAGAGTTCCTTGCCCCATGTCATCACATGTGTAGCCACCAGTTTATCCGCTCTTTTAGGAACAATTGCGATTTGATACCACGAAGCGCGAGGAAATTTGCATTTGTTGCAAATTAATTTTTTCCTTAAATTCGGATCTAATGCCACTTTGTCAGCTTCGATTCGCTCATCTCTTGTGGTGATACCAATTTTGTATTGTTTTTTTTTTTCTTGACTATCTTTATGAAAATAAAAACTTTTGTGGGTTTCTATATTGCAGTCTGTTAGCAGGCATCCATATAAGCCAGGCCTGGCTGCAATAACAACCCTTTGGCACGCCACAGTTGCATCAGTTTGGGAGATGATGGGTTAAGAGAGGGAATACTCTGTCTTTCTAACCAATTAGATGTCGTAATCAGCTGGGTTCCAGCTTTGTAACACAGTACAGGGGTGCCAACCATCCAGAAATTTCTGGACAGTTCCTAAAAATAGCAGACTTTTTTCCTGTGTCCGTGAAAAAAAAATAGATCTGTCCGTAATTTTTTTGAGGCTAGTGCTACTTGACTAAATTATTTTGGTGGTAATTATCATCATTGTACAGCTCACAGTAAATGCTAGTAATGAGTTCTGATCAGTATATGGAGCTATAGACTAGTGTTGATCGCGAATATTCGAATCACAAATTTAAATCACAAATATCGCCACTTCGAGAATTTGCGAAGATTTAGAATATAGTGCTATATATTCGTATTCTCGAATATTCTAGATTTTTCAGTAGCCTCTCTTCTTACTTGTGGGCCAATGAGGAGGCTGTAATGACTTTGTGTGAGCTTAGCAACATCCCTAGCAACCAATAGGAAAGTTGCCTACCCCTTACTATATAAGAACATCCCCAGCAGCCATTTTCTGTAGTTTCATGGAGTTCTGAGAGACACAGCAATGTCATTGCTGTGCTCTGTGCTTTACTGTTTATTTACATTAGATAGTTAGTTAGTTAGTTAGCTTATATATATGTATATAATACAGATAGTTGGTGGGAGATAGTCAGTGTAGGTTAGGCCTCTTTCACACGGGCGTTGCGGGTGATGTGCGGGAAAAGACTCGGGTGCGTTGCAGGAAAATGCATGATTTTTTTCCCCGCGAGTGCAAAGCGTTTTAATGCGTTTTGCACGCGCGTGAGAAAAATCAGCATGTTTGGTATCCAGACCCAGTTAGGTGTTGTGTAAATATTATTATAACATGATTATAAGGAAAAATAATAGCATTCTTAATACAGAATGCTAAGTAAATTAGGGATGGAGGGGTTAAAAAATAAATTTAACTCCCCTCAACCATTTGTTCACGATGCCCGGCTCATTTTCATTCCTCTTCTTTGAGGACCTGGGAGGAAAAGGACCTTTGGTGACATCACTGCGCTCATCACATGTTTCATCACCATGGTGATGGACCATGTGACGAGCGCAGTGACGTCACCAAAGGTCCTTTTACTCCCAGGTTATAAAAGAAGAAGAAAGAAGACGAGCCGGGCAGCGTGGACAAGTAGATGAGGTGAGTTTAATTTTATTTATTTTTTTAACCCCTCCATCCCTAATTTACTTAGCATTCTGTATTAAAAATGCTATTATTTTCCCTTAAAATCATGTTATAAGGGAAAATAATAAAGATCGGGTCCCCATCCCGATCGTCACCTAGCAACCATGTGTGAAAATCACACCGCATCCGCACTTGCTTGCGGATGCTTGCGATTTTCACGCAGCCCCATTCACTTCACCGCTCCTGTGCACAGCCAAATAGAAATGAATGGGTCCGGATTCAGTGCAGGTGCGTTCACCTCACGCATTGCAGCAGCGTGGAAAACTTGCCCGTGTGAAAGAGGCCTTAGATCGTGATATAGTGTAGCTTGTAGTTGATAGGTTCCAGTGCAGGGTGTTAGGTAGTGCAATAGGTTCTGCTGTCCATATATACATGCTACAGACATAGTGCTGTGATGTCACAAGTTCACAAGAATACTTAGTGCACCAATCAGTAACATGTAGTTACACCCTCTAAAATGTGAAGTTGCACGCAAAAATATGTGCATCATTAATTGCCGATTTGCGCAATCGCCAATATATTGGAGCACTCTATCTGCATATAAAGCTATTGTGATGTTCTTCCGTGCCAACCATTCTCTCCAGTCTCAGGAAACTTCTAGCAGCTTAAAAAAAAGTAGCAACAGTGACCTACACCAGTATTGTGCGCGCAATACACGCTGTGGGGATTCGCTTTGGTAGGCAGGGTAAGCGGACGCAGTACAGAGGCAAAAACAAGGTTTAAATCAAAGTTCAGTGTTTATTCACACATAGCAAGAAAGCAAGCCAAAAGAAAGTGTTCAGTTTTGGTGCCTGTTCACACCACACAAAGTTCACAGTGCGAAAAAGACGTCACCTGGTCAGCAGATGATTTTCACCCAGAGTCCACAGCAGTCTTTAGTGGCCTGTTTCCCCAGCCTATGGCTCACACAAACAGATGACTCAGTGTCTCCAAAACAACAGACTCCTCAGCTCCTCTGTCATGGAGGATAATCCACCACCTGAACATGCTGGCTGGGTTTTTTATATTCCAGCCAAAACCCGGCCTGGAACCGTGGGGAACAGCCACCCACCCTGCTCTTTGGCTGCTCCCAATAAGAACCGGCCCAGATTGGCTTTACAGCCATTCTAACAGTTGAAGTGTCAGATTGCACTACAGACCTGACACTTCAGGAAAAAACCCGGTTCTTACCTCACCGAGGCCATGAACCTCGGTGACACGTATCTTCCGTCAAAGACGGCTCCTTGTTCCTTCTTACAACGCATATTACATTGCAGATTTTCTCAATCGAGAAAATAATCACGAATTCTCAAATTTGTAAATATATTATGAATATTCGCCCAAATATTTGTGAAATATCGCAAATTCAAATATTGCCCCTGCCGCTCATCACTACTATTACTTATCATCTTTATTAGATAAAATAAACTCCAGCGAGATTTACTTAGGTGTTGTTGGTATTTATTGTAAGGCGGCTAAATAACACTTTGTGTGACGTTTCGGCACAATTGCCTTTTTCAAACACATGCCGCTCTGGAGGAAGGAACCAGATACTGCTGTGCCGAAAGGGGATATAGCATGCAACTGCATGCGATTGGTATAAGCGCTTATACCAATCGCATGCAGTTGCATGCTATAACCCCTTTCAGCGCAGCATTATCTGGCTCCTTCCTCCAGAGTTTATTTTATCGTATATACGGGTGGGATCCTGACTCCATGCATCATCACCAAGTGTGCCACACTGGTCTACTATTTCATTTATCATCTTTATCATTTACTAGCAGAAGGATACGACTTTGCACGGGTATATTTAATCTATTTCATTTAATGTTTGCGTGTGTCGTTAAAAGATATCGACAGTATCCCCTATAACAGTGACCATCCCTAGCACCCCGCCCCTTATTACTGACCTCCATAGCAGACCATCACCTTAACTCTTACCTCCACCGTTCCCTGCCCCCTTTACAGAGACCTTCACAGCGCCCGGCTGACCTTTTAACAGTGACCTCCACAGCATCCTGCCCCTTTAACAGTGACCTCCACAGCGGCCACCCCTTTATTAGTGACCTCCACAGTACTCCATCTCCTTAATAGTGATTTCAACAACACCCTGCCCCCTTAACAGTGGCCTCCACAGCAATCTGCCCTTTAACAATGACCTCCATAGCGGACTGTCCCCTTAACTGTGACCTCCACAGCAGCCTTCCCCCTTAGTTTTGACCTCCACACCACTCTGCTCTCTTAACAGTGCCATTAACAGCACCCAGCCCCTTTAAAGCTAACCTACAGCAGTGAAGAAAAATGGCTAGGTTTTTATGGAAACCTGGTGTAAAAATGTGTGCATGTCGAAACTGAAGGACCTGCAAGCTTCAATTGACTGATAATGGCCATGTGACCGTGTGTATGGCAGTTGGGATATGAGGAAAAGGTCTGCAGGCTTCTATCGGCTAATGTAGGTCATGTGATGGTGCCGTATTTGCATTTTTGGGGGAATATTTCAGGAACGGTACGTGCTAGAGAGCTGAAACCCGGTCTTAAACCTTCCTGGACACCTGATGTACCTGTGTGCAAAATTTTGTGATAAATACTGTGATGGTGAGGATTCCTTTAGCCGGCATACATACATACACTCAGCTTAATATATTAGATTATGGTTTTCCAATTTGTCAGTGAAAATTGTACACTGTCTGTGATTTTGGGATAAGTTGTCCAGAAAAAAAGAAAAATTCTAGTTGGCAACCCTGAAACAGCCGCTACTTGCAAAAAATGCTCCTTAGCCAGTGCACACATTGCAGACTATCTAATAGCAAAACTGTGGACATTGAAGTTGAGCTTGGTCCTTCCAATGACGTTATTAACGTCTGAGAGGTTTTATATATGTGGAAACAGGATAAGTTACAAAAACCATTGCCACAAGATTTGTCATAAGTAGAATTGTCATGCCTTCAGCAGTTTGTTATTGTTATTTTATGCACAGTTAGTATGCGTTATAATGTATACAGTTGCAAGAAAAAGTATGTGAACCCTTTGGAATGATATGGATTTCTGCACAAATTGGTCATAAAATGTGATCTGATCTTCATCTAAGTCACAACAATAGACAATCACAGTCTGCTTAACCCCTTAGGGACACAGCCTTATTTCACCTTAAGGACCATTTTTTGCAAATCTGACCAGTGTCCCTTTAAGTGCTGATAACTTTAAAACGCTTTGACTTATCCAGGCCATTCTGAGAATGTTTTTTCGTCACATATTGTACTTCGTGACACTGGTAAAATGAAGTAAAAAAAATATTTTTTTTGCATAAAAAATACCTAATTTACCAGAAATTTTGAAAAATTAGCAAATTTCTAAGTTTCAGTTTCTCTACTTCTGTAATACATAGTAATACCCCATAAAATTGTGATGACTTTACATTCCCCATATATGTACTTCATGTTTGAATTATTTTGGGAATGATATTAAATTTTTTGGGGATGTTACAAGGCTTAGAAGTTTAGAAGCAAATCTTGAAATTATTCTGAAATTTGCAAAAACCCAGTTTTTAGGGACCACTACAGGTCTGAAGTCACTTTGCGAGGCTTACATAATAGAAGCCACCCAAGAAATTACCCCATTCTAGAAACTACACCCCTCAAGGTATTCAAAACTGATTTTACAAACTTCATTTTTTGCCTAATTTTCCATTTTAACCCATTATTTCCACTAACAAAGCAAGGGTTAACGGCCAAAAAAGACTGTATCTTTATTGCCCTGACTCTGCCGTTTACAGAAACACCCAATATGTGGCCATAAACTACTGTACAGCCACACAGCGGGGCGTAGAGTGAAAGGTGCTCCGTTTGGTTTTTGGAAGGCAGATTTTGCTGGACTGGTTTATTTACACCATGTCCCATTTGAAGCCCCCCTGATGCACCCCTAGAGTAGAAACTCCATAAAAGTGACTCCATCTAAGAAACTACACCCCTCAAGGTATTCAAAACTGATTTTTACAAACTTTGTTAACCCTTTAGGTGTTGCACAAGATTTAATGGAAATTAGAGATACAATTTAAATATTTTACTTGTTTGGCAGATTTTCCTTTTTAATATTTTTTTTCCAGTTACAAAGCAAGGGTTAACAGCCAAACAAAACTCATTATTTATGGCCCTGTTTCTTTAGCTTACAGAAACACCCCATATGTTGTTGTAAACTGCTGTACGGGCACACATCAGGGCGCAGAAGGAAAGGAGTTCCATACGGTTTTTTGAAGGCAGGTTTTGCTGGACTGTTTTTTTGACACCATGTCCCATTTGAAGCCCCCCTAATGCAGCCCTAGAGTAGAAACTCCAAAAAATGACCACATTTTAGAAACTACGGGATAGGATGGCAGTTTTGTTGGTACTAGTTTAGGGTACATATGTTTTTTGGTTGCTCTATATTACACTTTTTGTGCGGCAAGGTAAAAAGAAATAGCTTTTTTGGCACAGTTTTTTTTTGTTATTTACAACATTCATCTGACAGGTTAGATCATGTGGTAATTTTATAGAGCAGGTTGTCACGGACGCGGTGATACCTAATATGTATATCATTTTTTTTATTTATGTAAGTTTTACACAATGATTTCATAAAAAAAAAAAAATATATGTTTTAGTGTCTCCATAGTCTAAGAGCCATAGTTTTTTCAGTTTTTGGGCGATTATCTTAAGTAGGGTCTCATTTTTTGCGGGATGAGATGACAGTTTGATTGGCACAATATTGGTGTGCATATGACTTTTTGATCGCTTGCTATTACACTTTTTGTGACGTAAGATGACAAAAAATGGCTTTTTTTACACCGTTTTTATTTTTTTACGGTGGTCATCTGAGGGGTTAGGTCATGTGATATTTCTATAGAGACGGACGATACGGACGCGGAAATACCTAATATGTATACTTTTTTTTCATTTATGTAAGTTTTACACAATGATTTCATTTTTGAAACACGAAAAATCATGTTTTAGTGTTTCCATAGTCTAAGAGCCATAGTTTTTTTCAGTTTTTGGGCGATTATCTTGGGTAGGGTATGTTTTTTGCGGGATGAGATGACGGTTTGATTGTTACAATTTTGGCGTACATGCAACTTTTCTGTTCATTTTATTACCTTTTTTGGGAAGTAAGGTGGGTAAAATTTCAATTACATCATAGTTTTTTATTTTTATGGCGTTCACCGTTCGGGTAAAGTAATATAACCGTTTTATAGATAAGGTTGTTACAGACGCGGCAATACCAAACATATGTAGGGAATTTTTTTTTTCACTTTTAATCAGTGATAAATGTGTTTTTTGATTTTTACCTTTTTTTCACTTTTTTTTTAACTTTTTTTTGACCCAGACCCACTTGGTTCTTGAAGATCCAGTGGGTCTGATGTCTGTATAATACAATACAGTACACTGTATAGTGTACAGCACTGTATTTTACTTACACTTTGTCTGAACAGATCTATGCCTTTAGCACAGATCTGTTCAGAACCATGGACAGTAGGATGCCTGAGAAGGCGTCCTGTTGCCATGGGAACCTTCCCCGTCTGCTCAGTTGTGGCCACAACTGCGCAGATGGGGAAGGGCAAGAAGGGGGGCTCCCTCCCTCTGTCACCGCATCTTGTCCGGGGGCTGCAAAGGCACAGCAGCCCCCCGATGGGGGAGGGAGGGAGCCCCCTCTTACTGTTAACCTTTTCCATACCGCGGTCCGTACGGACCGCGGTATGGAAAGGGTTAAACGGCTGACATCGCATCACAGATGTCAGCTGTTTAACCGCCTCCGGACCGCTTAACGCAGATGTGCGGTCCGGAGGCGGCAGCCCTGCGCAGAGTGACGCATACACGCGTCATCTCGCGAGAGCCGAGATTTCCTGTGAACGCGCACACACAGGCGCGCGCGTTCACAGGAACTGAAGGTAAGCGAGTGGATCTCCAGCCTGCCAGCGGCGATCGCTCGCTGGCAGGCTGGAGATGTGATTTTTTTAACCCCTAACAGGTATATTAGACGCTGTTTTGATAACAGCGTCTAATATACCTGCTACCTGGTCCTCTGGTGGTCCCTTTTGTTTGGATCGACCACAAGAGGACACAGGTAGCTGTGTAAAGTACCACAAAACACTACACTACACTACACCCCCCCCGTCACTTAACCCCTTATGAACCCCTGATCACCCATGATCACCCCATATAGACTCCCTGATTACCCCCCTGTCATTGATCACCCCCCTGTCATTGATCACCCCCCTGTCAGGCTCCGTTCAGACGTCCGTATGATTTTTACGGATCCACGGATACATGGATCGGATCCGCAAAACAAATACGGACGTCTGAATGGAGCCTTACAGGGGGATGATCAATGACAGGCGGGTGATCACCCATATAGATTCCCTGATCCCCCCCTGTCATTGATCACCCCCCTGTCATTGATCAGCCCCCTGTAAGGCTCCATTCAGATGTCCGTATGATTTTTACGGATCCACGGATACATGGATCGGATCCGCAAAACACATACGGACGTCTGAATGGAGCCTTACAGGGGGGTGATCAATGACAGGCGGGTGATCACCCATATAGATTCCCTGATCACCCCCCTGTCATTGATCACCCCCCTGTCATTGATCATCCCCTCTGTAAGGCTCCATTCAGATGTCCGTATGATTTTTACGGATCCACGGATAGATGGATCAGATCCGCAAAACACATACGGACGTCTGAATGGAGCCTTACAGGGGGGTGATCAATGACAGGCGGGTGATCACCCATATAGATTCCCTGATCACCCCCTGTCATTGATCACCCCCCTGTCATTGATCACCCCCCTGTAAGGCTCCATTCAGACGTCCGTATGCGTTTTGCGGATCCGATCCATGTATCCGTGGATCCGTAAAAATCATACAGACATCTGAATGGAGCCTTACAGGGGGGTGATCAATCACAGGGGGGTGATCAATGACAGGATGGTGATCACCCCATATAGACTCCCTGATCACCCCCCTGTCATTGATCACCCCCTGTAAGGCTCCATTCAGACATTTTTCTTGGCCCAAGTTAGCGGAAATAGTTTTTTTTTGTTTTTTGTTTTTTCTTACTAAGTCTCATATTCCACTAACTTGTGTCAAAAAATAAAATCTCACATGAACTCAACATACCCCTCACGGAATCCAAATGCGTAAAATCTTTTAGACATTTATATTCCAGACTTCTTCTCACGCTTTAGGGCCCCTAAAATGCCAGGGCAGTATAAATACCCCACATGTGACCCCATTTCGGAAAGAAGACACCCCAAGGTATTCCGTGAGGGGCATATTGAGTCCATAAAAGATTGAAATTTTTGTCCCAAGTTAGCAGAAAGGGAGACTTTGTGAGAAAATACAAAAAATAAATCAATTTCCGCTAACTTGTGCCCAAAAAATTTTTTTGATGAACTCGCCATGCCCCTCATTGAATACCTTGGGGTGTCTTCTTTCCAAAATGGGGTCACATGTGGGGTATTTATACTGCCCTGGCTTTTTAGGGGCCCGAAAGCGTGAGAAGAAGTCTGGGATCCAAATGTCTAAAAATGCCCTCCTAAAAAGAATTTTGGCTGCTTTGCGCATCTAGGCTGCAAAAAAGTGTCACACATCTGGTATCGCCGTACTCAGGAGAAGTTGGGCAATGTGTTTTGGGGTGTCATTTTACATATACCTATGCTGGGTGAGATAAATATCTTGGTCAAATGCCAACTTTGTATAAAAAAATGGGAAAAGTTGTCTTTTGCCAAGATATTTCTCTCACCCAGCATGGGTATATGTAAAATGACACCCCAAAACACATTCCCCAACTTTTCTTGAGTACGACGATACCAGATGTGTGACACTTTTTTGCCGCCTAGGTGGGCAAAGGGGCACACATTCCAAAGAGCACCTTTAGGATTTCACAGGTCATTTTTTACACATTTTGATTTCAAACTACTTAGCACATATTAGGGCCCCTAGAATGCCAGGGCAGTATAACTACGCCACAAGTGACCCCATTTTGGAAAGAAGACACCTCAGGGTATTCCGTGAGGGGCATGGCGAGTTCCTAGAATTTTTTATTTTTTGTCGCAAGTTAGTGGAATATGAGACATTGTAAGAAAAAAAAGAAAAAAATCTGCTAAGTTGGGACAAAAAATAAAAAGTTCTATGAACTCACTATGCCCATCAGCGAATACCTTAGGGTGTCTACTTTCCGAAATGGGGTCATTTGTGGGGGTTTTCTACTGTCTGGGCATTGTAGAACCTCAGGAAACATGACAGGTGCTCAGAAAGTCAGAGCTGCTTCAAAAAGCGGAAATTCACATTTGTGTACCATAGTTTGTAAACGCTATAATTTTTACCCAAACCATTTTTTTTTTTTTGCCCAAACATTTTTTTTTTAATCAAAGACATGTAGAACAATAAATTTAGCGAAAAATTTTACAGCTGAAAGTGTAAAAAGTGGCCTGGTCATTAAGGGGGTTTCAGCTAGCGGGGTTGAAGTGGTTAAACCAGGGTGTCAGCAATGTGATGACACCCTGGTTAACCCACTTGCCACCAACGATTATTCAAAGGGAGGTGGGCGGGGGATCGCGATCCCGCCTGCCTCCCACACCGCCCGCAACCGCCCCCCCCCCTGCACCCCGCCGACATGAAATCATTCAGGGGTGCGGGGGGGGGGGGTGGATAAACATATTGATTTTAGGCATAAAAAAGTTTCTTATCCTGCAAAAAGCGCAGCAAACCGCAGGTCTGAATTGACCTGCGGTTTGTTGCGATCGCCGACATGGGGGAGTCGCGGGACCCCCCCGCGCATTTAGCCGAGGTGCCTGCTCAATAATTTGAGCAGGCACCTTGTTCCGATCATGTGTCCTAAAGAGGTTAAACTAATAACACACAAATAATTAAATGTTACCATGTTTTTATTGAACACACCATGTAAACATTCACAGTGCAGGTGGAAAAAGTATGCAAACCCCTAGACTAATGACATCGCCAAGAGCTAATTGGAGTGAGGTGTCAGCAAACTGGAGGCCAATCACTGAGATGAGATTGGAGGTGTTGGTTACAGCTGCCCTGCCCTATAAAAACACACACCATTTCTGGGTTTGCATTTCACAAGAACCATTGCCTGATGTGAATGATGCCTTGCACAAAAGAGCTCTCAGAAGACCTACGATTAAGAATTGTTGACTTGCATAAAGCTGGAAAGGGTTATAAAAGTATCTAAAAAAGCCTTGCTGTTCATCAGTCCAAGGTAAGACAAATTGTCTATAAATGGATAAAGTTCAACATTGCTGCTACTCTCCCTAGGAGTGTCCGTCCTGTAAAGATGACTGCAAGAGCACAGCGCAGACTGCTCAATGAGGTGAAGAAGAATTACAAAAGTCTCTGGCATATGCTACCATCCCTGTTAGCGAATCTACGATAGGTAAAACACTAAACAAGAATAGATTTCATGGGAGGATACCACAGAGGAAGCCACTGCTGTCCAAAACAAACATTGCTGCACGTTTACAGTTTGCACAAGAGCACCTGGAAGTTCCACAACAGTACTGGCAAAATATTCTGTGGACAGATGAAACCAAAGTTGAGTTGTTTGGAAGAAACACACAACACTGTGTGGAGAAAAAGAGGCACAGCACACCAACATCAAAATCTCATCCCAACTGTGAAGTATGGTGGTGGGGGCATCATGGTTTGGGGCTGCTTTGCTGCGTCAGGGCCTGGACGGATTGCTAAGGAAAAATTAATTCCCAAGTTTATTAAGACATTTTGCAGGAGAACAAGGCCATCTGTCCACCAGCTGAAGCTCAACAGAAGATGGGTGTTGCAACAGGACAACGACCCAAAGCATAGAAGTAAATCAACAACAGAATGGCTTAAACAGAATAAAATACACCTTCTGGAGTGGCCCAGTCAGAGTCCTGACCTCAACCCGATTGAGAAGCTGTGGCATGACCTCAAGAAATTTATTCACATCAGACATCCCAAGAATATTGCTGAACTGAAACAGTTCTGTAAAGAGGAATGGTCAAGAATTACTCCTGACCATTGTGCACGTCTGATCTGCAACTACAGGAAACATTTGGTTGAAGTTATTGCTAAATAAATCCAAGAGTTCACATACTTTTTCCACCTGCACTGTGAATGTTTACATGGTGTGTTGAATAAAAACATGGTAACATTTAATTATTTGTGTGTTATTAGTTTAAGCAGACCGTGATTGTCTATTGTTGTGACTTAGATGAAGATCCAATCACATTTTATGACCAATTTGTGCAGAAATCCATATAATTCCAAAGGGTTCACATACTTTTTCTTGCAACTGTAATTCTCTGTTCATTGCGTAACTGCCTCATCTAGTGGCCGTTGACATACACTGCAGCTCTTCACACTAGAAGTTTGACCCACGTCAGCTTCCATTAATTGTAGCCTATGATAAAATTGATACAATTGTTTACAGATGATAATCTGGACATCTACCAATAGATATCTTCGCCTTTTAGCTAGATTTTGGTTTTAGTTCATCTTCCCTGGTGAAGTTGGCACACTGTGCAGAGGTATTTTGTAAGCTTCTGTACTCATTATTAAGATCTGTAATGTACAGTCGTGGCCAAAAGTTTTGAGAATGGCACAAATTTTAGTTTTCACAAAGTTTGCTGCTAAACTGCTTTTAGATCTTTGTTTCAGTTGTTTCTGTGATGTAGTGAAATATAATTACACACACTTTTACACATTACACATACGTTTCAAAGGCTTTTATCGATAATTATATGACATTTATGCAGAGTCAGTATTTGCAGTGTTGGCCCTTCTTTTTCAGGACCTCTGCAATTCGACTGGGCATGCTTTCAATCAACTTCTGGACCAATTCCTGACTGACAGCAACCCATTCTTTCATAATCACTTCTTGGAGTTTGTCAGAATTAGTGTTTTTTTGTTTGTCCATCCGCCTCTTGAGGATTGACCACAAGTTTTCAATGGGATTAAGATTGGCAGTTTCCAGGCCATGGACCCAAAATGTCAATGTTTTGGTCCCCGAGCCACTTAGTTATCACTTTTGCCTTATGGCACGGTGCTCCATCGTGCTGGAAAATGCATTGCTCTTCACCAAACTGTTGTTGTATTGTTGGAAGAAGTTGCTGTTGGAGGGTGTTTTGGTACCATTCTTTATTCATGGCTGTGTTTTGGGGCAAAATTGTGAGTGAGCCCACTCCCTTGGATGAGAAGCAAACCCACAGATGAATGGTCTCAGGATGCTTTACTGTTGGCATGACACAGGACTGATGGTAGCGCTCACCTTTTGTTCTCCGGACAAGCCTTTTTCCTGAAGCCCCAAACAATTGGAAAGAGGCTTCATCAGAGAATATGACTTTGCCCCAGTCCTCAGCAGTCCATTCACCATATTTTCTGCAGAAGATCAATCTGTCCCTGGTGTTTTTTTGGAGAGAAGTGGCTTCTTTGCTGCCCTTCTTGAGACCAGGCCATCTTCCAAAAGTCTTTGCCTCACTGTGCGTGCAGATGCGCTCACACCTGCCTGCTGCCATTCCTGAACAAGCTCTGCACTGGTGGCACTCCGATCCTGCAGCTGGATCCTCTTTAGGAGACGATCCTGGCGCTTGCTGGACTTTCTTGGACGCCCTGAAGCCTTCTTAACAAGAATTGAACCTCTTTCCTTGAAGTTCTTGATGATCCTATAAATTGTTAATTGAGGTGCAATCTTAGTAGCCACAATATCCTTGCCTGTGAAGACATTTTTATGCAACGCAATGATGGCTGCACGCGTTTCTTTGCAGGTCACAATGGTTAACAATAGAAGAACAATGATTTCAAGCATCACTCTCCTTTTAACAGGTCAAGTCTGCCATTTTAACCCAATTAGCCTGACATAATGATCTCCAGCCTTGTGCTCATCAACATTCTCACCTGAGTTAACAAGACGATTACTGAAATGATCTCAGGAGGTCCGTTAATGACAGCAATGAAATACAGTGTAAAGTTTTTTGGGGGTTTAAGTTAATTTTCATGGCAAAGAAGAACTATGCAATTCAAATGATCACTCTTCATAACATTCTGGAGTATATGCAAATTGCTATTATAAAAACTTTAGCAGCATTTTTTCCAATTTCCAATATTTATGTAATTCTCAAAACCTTTGGCCACGACTGTACATATAAGCTCATCCTTACCTTGTCTTGAATTCCTCATTTAACAAATTCAATACAATATTAGGAAGTACTAGCAAATTCCTTGACAGCTCGCAATTCAAAACACAAACACTGGGTAACTATACACAGACATATGTAGACAACCCGTGACATATTACCAAGTACATGTTTGAACAGCTGGTTATCTTGTGACACACATATCAAGATGTGTCCAGCCAAGAGGAATAGTAATGAAGGACACAAATGTACAGTTGTGCCTATCCCAACTCACATTGGTGAGACTTTAAATCCATCTTACACTGTTTTTGCACCAACTTGATTTAACATACTAACCCTTTCAGTATCTTATTTCAGTTATTTCTATATTTTACAATAAACATGACACATCAATGCAAAAAGTATTCACTTTGTGCTATTAAACTCCTGTACTCATCCGCCTCATCCAGGGCAAACTAACTGGTCAGGTGTGCATAACTGCTTGGAGATCGCCACGCCTCCAATATATACTACAAAGAAAAAATATGGGGGATTCAGCCCGCACAACCCTATGCAGGTGCAGATTGCTATGGCGAAATACAGATACAAACGCAAAAACACAAATGCAATCGCACTCTGCAACCAGCACTCTGCCCTGCCTTTATGCTGGATGTTGAATAAGGCATTGGTGTACATTTTGGCCAAAGCGTAATAAGCCACTCACCACAGGTTGTGCGGGCTGAATCCCCATATTTTTTCTTTGTAGTATATATTGGAGGCATGGCGATCTCCAAGCAGTCATGCACACCTGACCAGTTAGTATGCCCTGGAGGCTGGTTTTAAAGTCAGTATAAAACTGAGTCTGCTTATATAGCACCTACCAGTAGCCATTTGGCTCCAGGAGAAGTATATAGTGGGCTCTGCATGCATGTTGGTACTTGCATCCCTGGATCCGATGAAAGCTGTAATGGCACCGGACGGGGTTAAAAGCAGAGTGTGCTTGGCGTGCATGCTGTACCTACACTCCTTGGACTTTGTGTGGCTGTCATGGCCCATAACAGGTAGGAACTAGTGTTAGGGACCACTCATGAAGGCGATCTTGACGTGATGAGTGGCTTATTACGCTTTGGCCAAAATGTACACCAATGCCTTATTCAACATCCAGCATAAAGGCAGGGCAGAGTGCTGGTTGCAGAGTGCGATTGCATTTGTGTTTTTGCGTTTGTATCTGTATTTCGCCATAGCAATATGCACCTGCATAGGGTTGTGCAGGCGGAATCCCCCAACTTTTCATATTAGTTTGATTAGGTTGATTCTGCATTTATGGTTTCTAGAAGTTATGATTAAAATATTTTTCTCAACTCTGTTCATGTTATAACATTTTTGCTGTGAACAAGAGGCATGTGATCTCTGCTGAGTCAAATTCAGTTTTGAGAACTACAAAAGTAAACCAAGCATCTGTATTAAAATCTTGTAGCCAGAGAAACTGCGCAATAATCTTACAAAAACCTCTGGAAAAGTATAACATTGTGAATGGATTAATTGAATTTATTTACCAAAAGAATTACACATATAGAAACATAGAAACACAGAATGTGTCGGCAGATAAGAACCATTTGGCCCATCTAGTCTTCCCAATATACAAAATACTATGAATAGCCCTTGGCCCTATCTTATATGAAGGATGGCCTTATGCCTATCCCATGCATGCTTAAACTCCTTCACTGTATTTGCAGCTACCACTTCTGCAGGAAGGCTATTCCATGCATCCACTACTCTCTCAGTAAAGTAATACTTCCTGATATTACTTTTAAACCTTTGCCCCTCTAATTTAAAACTATGTCCTCTTGTAGCAGTTTTTCTTCTTTTAAATATTCTTTCCTCTTTTACCTTGTTGATTCCCTTTATGTATTTAAAAGTTTCTATCATATCCCCTCTGTCTCGTCTTTCTTCCAAGCTATACATGTTTAGTTCCTTTAATCTTTCCTGGTAAGTTTTATCCTGCAATCCATGTACCAGTTTAGTAGCTCTTCTCTGAACTCTCTCCAGAGTATCAATATCCTTCTGGAAATATGGTCTCCAGTACTGAGCACAATACTCCAAATGAGGTCTCACTAGTGCTCTGTAGAGCGGCATGAGCACCTCCCTCTTTCTACTGGTAATTCCTCTTGCTATACACCCAAGCATTCTGCTAGCATTTCCTGCTGTTCTATGACATTGTCCTACCTTTAAGTCTTCTGAAATAATGACCCCTAAATCCCTTTCCTCAGATACTGAGGTTAGGACTGTATCACTGATTTTATATTCGGCTCTTGGGTTTTTACGTCCCAGGTGCATTATCTTGCACTTATCAACATTAAATTTTAGTTGCCAGATTTTTGACCATTCCTCTAGTTTTCCTAAATCCTTTTCCATTTGGTGTATCCCTCCAGGAACATCAACCCTGTTACAAATCTTTGTGTCATCAGCAAAAAGACAGATCTTACCATCTGCAATTTTGCTGATAAAGATATTAAACAAATTGGGTCCCAGAACAGATCCCTGAGGTACCCCACTGGTAACAAGACCATGGTTTGAATATACTCCATTGATTACAACCCTCTGTTCTCTGTCCCTCAGCCACTGCCTAATCCATTCAACAATATGGGAGTCCACGTACAGCCTTATTCTACATAATTAAAATACTAATCTTTATTTCATGATGGAATGACCTTTGGATGGTAATATATTTTCCTCAAAAAGCATTTTATGTAAAAAAAAAAGTGTGATTTAAATAAAATAAAAATCTGATTTAAATAATAAAAACTGAGATTTTTTTTATTTATTTTTTATTTTTTAAATCATTGATTTTTTTCCCACCCTGTTCACACTTCAGCTATTTGGTCAGTTATTTCCATCAGTTACTGAGAGCTAAAACCAGTAGTGAAGCCTCCTCAGAGATCTGGTGTAGTGATTTGATTTGCACCTATTCTGTGTTTTTGACCCACACCTGATTTTGGCTCACAATAACTAATGGAAATAACTGACCAAATAACTGAAGTGTGAACTTGGTCTTATACTTAGGGCTCGCTCACATGAGCGTGTGAAGCCCGTGCCCGTACTGTGGACCGCACCAGCCGTGGCCCAGCCGCATAGGGATCACGGACCCATTGACTTGATTGGGTCCGCGATCCGTCCGTTCCACAAAAATATAGAGCATGTTCTATCTTTTTGCGGTGCGGAGGCACGGAACGGAACACCAAGTAGCACTCCGTAGTGCTTCCATAGTGTTCTGTTCTGTGCTTTCGTTCCGCACCGTTCCGCATCTCCGGATTTGCGGACCCATTGAAGTGAATGGGTCCGCATCCGTGATGCGGAATGGACACAAAACGGTGCCCGTGTATTACGGATCTGCAAATGGCCGCAATATGGCAACGGGCAGTACACGTTCATGTTAATGAGCCCTTACTCTGTTTTTCTGTACAGATTCAGTTTGATAAAAGTCTATTCTCAGATGGAAGCATTGCAGGTTATTTTAGTCTGATACCACATCTAGCCAGAATTGTGGCACCAGAAAGTCACACATTTTTGTGCAAAACCCATTTTGGACAAAACTATATGATAATTTGCCCTTTTTATCACACTTAGGCCTCCTGCACAAGAACGTGTGCGCCCCGTGGCCGTGCACGAACACCGACTGTGGGGCAGCCGCAGCGGATCGCGGATCCATTCACTTTAATGGGTCAGCAATCCACCTGTTCCGCAAAAAGATAGGACATGTTCTATATTTTTGCAGAACAATAGTACGGGACAAAACCCCATGGAAGCACTCCGTACGTTCTGTGCTTCTGTTCCGCACTATTACGCATCTCCACATTTGGGGACCCATTTAAGTGAATGGGTCCGCATCCGTGATGCGGAATGCCCACGGAACGGCCCCCGTGTATTGCGGATCCGCGAATGCGGTCCACAATATGGCAATGGGCAGCACACGTTCGTGTGCTGGAGGCCTTACCAAAAAAACATACAGGTTGTGGGAGGAGTGTTGACAGGTGTGAGGGGTGGGTTGGTGTCACGGAAGGTGTACAGAAATCTAGAAGACACAAAATGAAGATCCGACTGACTGGATCCAAAACTAAGGAACCAAAGGGAAAGCCCTGCAACAGACCTGGCTCTCTCCCTAACTGCTCAGCCTATGCAAAAATCTCAATGGTAGATGATCACATATCCTCGTTCCTCGACTGTATGACACCTGAACACCCTATAATAGTGAGGGGACACGACCACCGGCTCCCTACACTTGATACGGAGGGAGTCAGGGTCACCTGGGATCCAACAAACAGGAAAACACAAATGAAGGAACAAACTTATCTGTAGAAGACTCAGTAGTAGCATCCAGCATGCACACACTCCAGGAAGTTGTATAAACCGCAAAGTGATGCAGTATGGGAAGGGATTTAAAGGGATGCAATCAGTGCAACTACATGACAGCTGAGAGAGCCTAACGAGATGAGAAAACGAAAGCAAAACAAAAGGAACCTCAAGCAGGAGGTTCTGAAGAACTTCTGACAGAGCTTCTCAGATGTCTGGTGGTGACAGTTGGCTATGCACATTTGTCATTGCCTACTAAAGGTTTCTAGAGCAAACAATTCAGTTCAGATTTTGTTCCATAATTATTAACCCCTTCACGACTGCAATCTGTATATATACGTGATAGCTGCACATACCCCGTGCAGCTACCACGTATATATACGTTCTGGCAGCTCTTTAATCCAAGCGCTGCAAAGCGCTTGGATTAAAGCTTCTGCCCCTGCCCTGTATGCTGTCACGGACAGCATACAGTGCAGTAATGCCGGCAAGGGACCAATCAGAGTGGCCCCTTGCCGACAATCGATCCGATTGGTTAGTCTGTGCAGACTAACTAATCGGATCGCTGTGTGAAAAAAATGCCGGTTTCAGGCTCTGATCTGCGGTCTGCAGATCAGAGCCTGAAATCGGTAATGTGTCCTGAAGCCCCCGTGCCCCCGATCTGTGCCCCGTTCTTGTCCTGCCCCCCCCCCGATGCGGTCCGCCCCCTCCTGCCCCGACCTGCGCCCCCTTGTCCATCATCTTCTCCTGCTACTTCCTCCCGATGCGGTCCGCCCCTTCCTGCAGCCCCTTCCTGTAAATAATGAAATGCTGCCCCCCTCTCCTCTCCCCAGTTTCCAGCGATGCCCCGTCCCCTGCCCCCGATGCGGTCCCCCTTCTGTGTGTGATGGCGGCGGCTCCATTCCTGAGCCGCCGCCATCAGCAGCGTGTGTCAGCTCTATGCTGACACTGCTGTAACCCCATAGATGCCGCTACTGCGGCATCCATAGGGTTAATAGAGGGAGAGGGCTCCCTCTCTCTCAACCATCAGGGCTGCTGCGATCGCAGCGCCCGATGGTTGCCATGGCAACCGGACGCTTTGCAAAGGCGTCCGGTTGCCATGGTATAGGCGTCCAGTGCTGCCACCTACAGGCATCTGATTGTATTATACTTTGCAATGCAAGAGCATTGCAAAGTATAGTACAATCATCAGCCCCACTGGATCTTCAAGATCCAAGAGGGAACTGATAAAAAAAAAAAAAAAAAGTGAGAATAATAAAAGTAAAAATAAATAAATAAAAATGTAAAAAATAAATTTCCTTTTCCTATAAAAAAACAAAACAAAAAAAAAACACACATATTAGGTGTCACCGCGTCCGTAACGACCATCTCTATAAATATATCACATCATCAACACCGTCCAATAAACACCATAAAAAATAAAAACGGTGTAAAAAAATAAGCCATTTTTGTCACCTTACATCACAAAAAGTGCAACACCAAGCGATCAAAAAAGGCGTATATACCCCAAAATAGTACCAATCAAACCGTTACCTAATCCCGCAAAAAATTAGCCCATATTTAAGACAATCGCCCAAAAAATAAAAAGCTATGGCTCTCAGACTATGGAGACACTAAAACATCATTTTTTTGGTTTCAGAAATGCTATTATTGTGTAAAACTTAAATAAATAAGAAAAGGTATACATATTGGGTATTGCCACGTCCGTAACGATCTGCTCTATAAAACTGTCACATGACCTAACCCCTCAGATGAACGCTGTAAAAAAAAAAAAAAAAAAAACTATTCCAAAACAGCCAATTTTTGGCCACCTTGTCCCATAAAGTGTAATAATGAATGATCAAAAAAATTTATGTACCCAAAAATGGTACCAATAAAAACCTCAACTCTTTCTGCAAAAAATGAGCCCCTGCACAAGACGATCGGTAGAAAAATAAAAAACATACGGCGTTCAGAAAACCAATCCAGCAAAATCTGCCTTCCAAAAACCGTATGGCATTCCTTTCCTTCTGCGCCCTGCCGTGTGCCCGTACAGCAGTTTACGACCACATGTGGGGTGTTTCTGTAAACCGCAGAATCAGAGTAATAAATATTGAGTTTTGTTTGGCTGTTAACCCTTAATGTGTTAAAGAAAAAAAATTAATAAAATAGAAAATCTGCTAAAAAAGTGAAATCTAGAAATTTCATCTCCATTTTCCTTTAATTCTTGTGGAACACCTAAAGGGTTAATAACGTTTGTAAAATTGGTTTTAAGTAACTTGAGGGGTGTAGTTTCCATAATTGGGTCATTTATGGGGGTATACACTATGTAAGCCCCACAAAGTGACTTCAGACCTGAACAAGTCCTTAAAAAGTGGGTTTTGGAAATTTTCTTTAAAATTTTAAGAATTGCTTCTAAACTTCTAAGCCTTGTAATGTCCTAAAAAAATAAAATAACATTTCCAAAATGATGCCAACATAAAGTAGACATATGGGGAATGTTATGTAATAAATATTTTGAGGTATCACTTTCTGTTTTCGAAGCAGAGAAATTGAAGTTTAGAAAATTGCAAATTTTTACAATTTTTTGGTAAATATGGGATTTTTTCATAAATAAAGATGATATATATTGACTCAAATTTATGACTGTCATGAAGTACAATGTGTCACGAGAAAACAATCTCAGAATGGCGTGGATAAGTAAAAGTGTTCCAAAGCTATTACCACATAAAGTGACGCATGTCAGATTTGTAAATTTTGACCTGGACATTGGGGCATCAATGACCCTTGGTCATGAAAGGGTTAATAAGACAATATTGCTGCATCTCACACCACTGCACACTAGATCAAGACTTACCTTCGAAATGCCACATCGATAAATCTCCTCCTTTGTGTTATATCACTATGATTTTTACGTGATGTTAATTTTGAACAAATATAATAGCTGTAATATAGCTGTAATAAATTGAGGTTGTAATATAGCTGTAATAAATTGAGGTTGGCTATATTAATTACTTTGTTTTAGTTATTTAAGGATTATATATTATATAATAATAATAACCTCTGATCAGTCTGTAATTTGTTAAATCTTCTGCCAAAGAGTTTTTCCTTGGCAACTAAGTTGTGCATAAATTACCTCTGAAAAATAAGTATAAATGTGAATTGGCTCAGTCAGTGCACTTTTCCTGACAGTCGTCTGCTCATATCCCTTTATTTGCAGAACAACACAGGTGACCTTAGCTGTATTTTACTTGCAACAGAAACACATATATGAATTTGATCATTACAGTTCATGATATTATCATGTTGAGAAAGCATAACCCTACATGGGTTGCCACTGGCTTGGATATAAAAAGAACTTCAAATCTAGATATTTCTATAAATTTGATTTTGGTCTGATTCTACCGAATTTTTGAAGTTTTTGAAAAATTAAGGTCAAATTCTTATTCTATAGAATTAATTTGTTCATCTGTAATGTTTGCTCATATATTAGCTTTTTGTGTACTAGTTCATGGTAGAGAGTTTGTGCTCGAGGTAGGTACAGTTTGGAGCAATGGCAGACTGAGAACTTAAAGCGGCCCTGGATAAAAAACTAAAAGTGTCCCTGTGTTGTAGGCAAGTCCAAATTGACAGAAGGAACAAGGAATGCCTCATTCTCCTAGCATTAATTAATATCATTAATATTGAGATCATCAGATCATTATGTACCTGACAGCAGCTGTGAGGGTGGGGTGACCCCATGGGCATCTGTCCACCGGAAACACTGTATAAACAAAACCCATAAAATTGTAATTCCACCAATTTTTTCCAATTCTACCCCATTTGGATTGATTTTTTTTCCAGCTCCCCACTACATTGTATGCAGTAGTAAACAGTGTCATTAGAAAGTACAACTTGTCATGCAAAAAACAAGCCCTCATATGGCTATTTGAAAAGGAAAAATAAAAAAGTTATGACTGCGGGAAGGCAGGAGGTAAAAAACAAAAACGTAAAAAAAAAAATATTGCAAGGTCCTGAAGGCATTAAGGCTGTGTTATGTCTGTAATGGAAAAAAATTATAATAAACCATAAAAATACAAACAAAACTTTATTTATTTCCGTTTTCACTTCAATTATCATTTTCTTACACTATTTATTTTCTTGGAGGCAAATATTTTCAACATGTCATAATTACATAAATATTACAGTACATTATGAAGCTCATTTAGACTAAAACAATCCATTAACCCTAGAACTAGATTAAAGGAGTATTTGGCTACTAAAATTTGTCCCCTACCCACTTAATATGAAAGGGAATAACTGACTGATTGGTGGGGGGCATGACTGCTTTGACCCTCACTGATTCTGAGAACATCTCATATTCCCATGAATATGCTCTGAAAGAGCAGCAGGTCGATCATGAAGTCTGATGTTCCATTTATTTTCTATGGCACTACCAAAGATAGTCAGTACAGTTTTTGGCTATTTCTGGCAGTCCCAAAGAGAATGAATGGAATGTCAAGCCTTAAACTTGACATGCCACCCAATGAGAGTACAAAACATAGTAACATAGTACATAAGGCCGAAAAAAGACATTTGTCCATCCAGTTCGGCCTGTCACCCTGCAAGTTGATCCAGAGGAAGGCAAAAAAACCCTGTGAGGTAGAAGCCAATTTTCCTCACTTTAGGGGAATAAAAATTCCTTCCCGACTCCAATCAGGCAATCAGAATAACTCCCTGGATCAACGATCTCTCTCTAGTAGTTATAGCCTGTAATATTATTACCCTCCAGAAATACATCCAGGCCCCTCTTGAATTCCTTTATTGTACTCACCATCACCACCTCCTCAGGCAGAGAGTTCCATAGTCTCACTACTCTTACTGTAAAGAATCCTCTTCTATGTTTGTGTACAAACCTTCTTTCCTACAGACGCAGAGGATGTCCCCTCGTCACAGTCACCGTCCTGGAAATGAATAGATGATGGGATAGATCTCTGTACTGACCCCTGATATATTTATACATATTCATTAGATCTCCTCTCAGTCGTCTTTTTTCTAAAGTGAATAACCCTAATTTTGATAATCTTTCAGGGTACTGTAGTTGTCCCATTCCAGTTATTACTTTAGTTGCCCTCCTCTGGACCCTCTCCAGCTCTGCTATGTCTGCTTTGTTCACTGGAGCCCAGAACTGTACACAGTACTCCATGTGTGGTCTGACTAATGATTTGTAAAGTGGTAGGACTATGTTCTCATCACGGGCATCTATGCCCCTTTTGATCCAACCCATTATCTTATTGACCTTGGCAGCAGCTGCCTGACACTGTTTAAAAATTCCTAGATCTTTTTCCATGTCAGTGTTACCAAGTGTTTTACCATTTAATAAGTACGGGTGACTTGCATTATTCCTTCCCATGTGCATAACTTTACATTTGTCAGTGTTAAACCTCATCTGCCACTTATCTGCCCAAGCCTCCAATCTATCCAGATCGCTCTGTAGTAGTATACTGTCCTCTTCAGTGTTAATTACTTTACACAGTTTAGTGTCATCTGCGAAAATTGATATTTTACTATGCAAGCCTTCTACAAGATCATTAATAAATATATTGAAGAGAATAGGGCCCAATACTGACCCCTGAGGTACTCCACTAGTGACAGTGACCCAATCTGAGTATTTACCATTAATAACCACCCTCTGTTTTCTATCATTGAGCCAGTTACTTACCCACTTACAGACGTTTTCTCCCAGTCCGAGCATTCTCATTTTATATACTAACCTTTTATGTGGTACAGTGTCAAATGCTTTGGAGAAGTCCAGATACACGACATCCATTGATTCGCCGCTGTCAAGTCTAGAACTTACCTCCTCATAGAAACTGATTAAATTTGTTTGACATGATCGATCCCTCACGAAGCCATGCTGATATGGCTTTATTTGCTTATTTCCGTTAAGATGCTCTAACATAGCATCTCTCAGAAAACCTTCAAACAGTTTACCCACAACAGATGTTAAACTTACCGGCCTATAGTTTCCAGGCTCTGTTTTTGGACCCTTTTTGAATATTGGCACCACATTTGCCATGCGCCAATCCTGTGGGACATTCCCTGTCAATATAGAATCTGCAAATATCAGAAATAAGGGTCTGGCTATGACATTACTTAATTCCCTTAGGATACGGGGGTGTATGCCACCCGGTCCTGGCGATTTGTCTATTTTAATCTTTTTAAGTTGCTGTTGCACTTCTTCCTGGGTCAGACAGGACACTTTTAATGGGGAATTTATTTCAACATTTGGCATGTCATCTGACAGTTTATTTTCCTCAGTGAATACATTGGAGAAAAAAATATTTAACAGCTTTTCTTTCTCCTCGTCGCTCTCTGCGACTCCCCCCTCATTACTCTTTAACGGGCCGACACCTTCAGATTTATACTTTTTAACATTTATATAATTGAAGAACATTTTAGGATTAATCTTACTCTCTTTGGCAATTAATCTCTCAGTCTCTAGTTTGGCCGCTTTTATTAGTTTTTTACATGTTCTATTTTTTTCCTTATAGTTTTTCAGTGCTTCCGTGCCACCTTCCTGTTTTAGTGTTTTATTTGCTTTCTTTTTGTCATTTATTGCTTTCTTTACAGTTTGTTGTTTATCCACATTGTTTTTTTTTTGTTCCTTAACCTTTTATTCCCATACGGTATGTACCTCTCACAATGAGATTTTAGGATGCTTTTAAAGATATTCCCTTTTGTGGCTGTATTTTTATTTGTGAGGACTTTATCCCATTTAGTTAGGCCTATGGCCTCTCTTAGTTGGCTAAATTTAGCTTTTTTTGAAGTTTGGTATTTTTGTTCCTCCCTGTAGAAACGCTCTCTTGAATGATAATTGGAAGGTTATTACTTTGTGGTCACTATTTTCCAGGTGTCCCACAACCTGCACGTTCTGTCAGGCCTATTGGTTAATACTAAGTCCAGTATGGCCGTCTTTCTAGTCGGGTCCTGAACCAGTTGGGAGAGGTAATTGTCTTTGGTTATTGCCAAGAACCTGTTTCCTTTATGAGATATACAAGTTTCAGTTTCCCAGTCTATATCTGGGTAGTTAAAGTCCCCCATAATAACCACCTCATTATGATTTGCCGCCTCGTCTATCTCGTTTAGTAGTAGATTTTCTGTGGACTCTGGTATATTAGGTGGTTTATAGTAAACTCCTATTAGTAATTTATTATTGTTTTTAGCGCCATGTATCTCTACCCACAGTGACTCCACATGTTCATGTCCCTCACTTATATCTTCACGGAGTGTGGTCTTTAGACCGGACTTTACATAAAGGCAGACCCCTCCCCCTCTCCAGTTTTGACGATCCTTTCTAAACAGACTGTAACCCTGTACATTAACTGCCCAGTCATAGCTATCATCCAGCCATGTCTCAGTTATTCCCACTGTCATAGTCCTCCTCACACATCACTAATTCCAGTTCACAAGTTTTATTAGTCAGGCTTCTGGCATTAGTATACATACATTTGAGAGGTTTATGTATATTTTTTACTCTACACCTTTCCTTCTGAACTGTTCTAGTCCCTCCTTCCATTCCTCCCCCAGTCTCACTACCTTGCCCCCGGTCTCTATCTGCACTATCTTCCCATTCTATAACATAATTACCCTCCCCCCAGTCCCTAGTTTAAACACTCCTCCAACCTTCTAGCCATCTTCTTCCCCAACACAGCTGCCCCTTCCCCATTGAGGTGCAGCCCGTCCCTACCATAGAGCCTGTAGCCGATAGAGAAGTCGGCCCAGTTCTCCAGGAACCCAAATTCCTCCTACCTACACCAGTTCTTGAGCCACTTGTTAATTTCCCTAATCTCCCGCTGCCTCTCTTGTGTGGCCCGTGGTACAGGTAGTATTTCGGAAAATATTACCTTTGAGGTCCTTGCCCTCAGCTTTTGACCTAAATCCCTGAAATCATTTTTAAGGACTCTCCACCTACCCCTAACTTTGTCATTGGTTCCCATATGGACCATGACCGCTGGATCTTCTCCAGCCCCTCCCAGTAATCTGTCAACCCGATCCGCGATGTGTCGAACTCTAGCGCCAGGAAGACAGCACACTGTTCGGCGATCACGGTCTTTGTGACATTCTTGGGAATGGTGAGAGTCTCGGCAGTCTGGCCACCACAAATGAGTTAGTTATGCCTTATCCTGTTATATCTAGTAGATATCAGAAAACTTTTAGTAACTGGAATACTCTGTTTGTGTCTTAAATTGTGACTTACTTTAGTATCATCTGGGCCTTTGAGGGCTGGCCAAGGGCTCCCAACAAAGATGACATAATTGACATAATGATACACATACAAGCCCTAGTCAGCAGTCAGAACATTAAATAATTCTGATAGGGGCTAGTCAGTATTAAGGTAGGTGTTTCAGAATACACCTCCACCACTGAAATCAAACATGACAGCTGTTGGCTGGAGATTGGCTGCATTTCCAACCAATTCCTACAATTCTTAATTATACAGGGACATCCTGAAACATTAATTGCTTAATGTAGCTTAATGCACCAAAATGTGCCTAAACCTCAATCAATTGCCTTGAAACTTTGCACAACCTAAGTTCCCAGTTTCCCAAACCTATCCTGGAAGCTTCATAGATTTTGGCTATCCACAAGGCAAATGAGTGACTTTAACCCCTTCCCGACCGCAATCTGTATATATACGTGATAGCTGCACATACCCCGTGCAGCTACCACGTATATATACGTTCTGGCCGCTCTTTAATCCAAGCGCTGCAAAGTGCTTGGATTAAAGCTTCTGCCCCTGCCCTGTATGCTGTCACGGACAGCATACAGTGCAGTAATGCCGGCAAGGGACCAATCAGAGTGGTCCCTTGCCGGCAATCGATCCGATTGGTTAGTCTGTGCAGACTAACCAATCGAATCGCGGCAGTGTTAAAATGCTGGTTTCAGGCTCTGATCTCGTAGCCCCCCCAATCCATGCAGCCCCCCCATCTGTGCAGCGCCCCCCCACCCCCGATCTGTGCGTGCAGACCCCCCCCGATCTGTGCAGCCCATATGCCCCCTCCTTGAGTCCGCCCCCTGCTGGCGTGACATACCTCCCTCCCCCCCTTCCAGCGCTGACCCCCGTCTGCCCCCCTGCTGTTTGATGGCGGCGGCTCCATTCCTGAGCCGCCGCCATCATCAGAGTGTCAGCTCTATGCTGACACTCTGCTGTGAGTTCTGTAACCCCCATAGATGCCGCGGCAGCGGCATCCATGGGGTTAATAGAGGGAGGGGGCTCCCTCTCTCCACCATCAGGGCTGCTGCGCTGCGATGGCAGCCCCGATGGTTGCCCTGGCAACCGGACGCTTTGCAAAAGCATCCACTGTTGCCACCTACAGGGCATCTGAATGTATTACACTTTGCAATGCAAGAGCATTGCAAAGTATAGTACAGCCATCAGCCCCACTGGATCTTCATGATCCAAGAGGGACTTGATTAAAAAAAAAAAAAAAAAATGTAAAATAAAAAAAATTGCCTTTTCCTATAAAAAATTAGAAATTAAAAAACTACACATATTAGGTATCACCGCGTCCGTAACGACCGTCTCTATAAAGATATCACATGATAGACCCCGTCCGATAAACACCATAAAAAAAAACAGTAAAAAAAAAGCCATTTTTGTCACTTTACATCACAAAAAGTGCAACAGCAAGCGATCAAAAAGGCGTTTGACCCCAAAAATAGTACCAATCAAACCGTTACCTCGTCCCGCAAAAAATGATACACTATTTAAGACAATCACCCAAAAAATAAAAAAGCTATAGCTCTCAGACTATATAGACACTAAAACATCATTTTTTTGGTTTCAGAAATGCTATTATTGTGTAAAACTTAAATAAATATTAGGTATTGCCACAGTCCGTAACGATCTCCTCTATAAAACTATCACATGACCTAACTCCTCAGATGAACGCTGTAAAAATAAATAAATGAAAACTGTTCCAAAACAGCCAATTTTTGGGTCACCTTGCCCCATAAAGTGTAATAGTGAATGATCAAAAAATCCTATGTACCCAAGAATGGTACCAATATAAACCTCAACACTTTCTGCAAAAAACGAGCCCCTGCACAAGACAATCGGCAGAAAAATAAAAAAACATATGGCGTTCAGAAAACCAATCCAGCACATTCTGCCTTCCAAAAACAGTATGGCATTCCTTTCCTTCTGCGCCCTGCCGTGTGCCCGTACAGCAGTTTATGACCACATGTGGGGTGTTTATGTAAACCGTGGAATCAGGGTAATAAATATTGAGTTTTGTTTGGCTGTTAACCCTCAATGTGTTAAAGAATTTTTTTTTTGAAAATGGAAAATCTGCCAAAAATGTGAAATTTAGAAATTTCATCTCCATTTTCCTTTAAGTCTTATGGAACGCCTAAAGGGTTAACAAAGTTTGTAAAATCAGTTTTGAGTATCTTGAGGGGTGTAGTTTCTACAATCATGAAGTACAATGTGTCACGAGAAAACAATCTCAGAATGGTATAAATAAGTAAAAGTGTTCCAAAGCTATTACCACATAAAGTGACGCATGTCAGATTTGTAAATTTTGACCTGGACACTGGGGCATCAATGACCCTTGGTCATGAACGGGTTAAGCTTGTTTTTTGGGGAGCTTAATGTGGCTTAACGTACAAAAAACAACTCAGATGTTAACCAATTTCCCCCAAACTTCCCATCCTACTATACTCTCTCTATGGCAACATATTCTGAAGATTTGGGGTCATTTGATAAAACATAACAAAGGTTATTCACATTAAACTTTTTTATTCCTTTTTTAAAAACATTTAGCTTAATATAAAAAGAGCTTAATGTACCATAATGTACCTAAACCTCAAAAAATTGCATTGAAACTTTGCACAACCTAAGTTCCCAGCTTAACAAACCTATCCTGGAAGTTTCATGGATTTTGGCTACCCACAAGGCAAATGAGTGACATTAAGCTTGTTTATTGGGGAGCTTATTGTGGCTTAACGTACAAAAAACAACTTAGATGTTGTACAGCCTTAATTTGAGGGTATTTACATCCAAATCAGGTGAATGGTGTAGGAATTACAATTGTTTGCATATGTGCCTCCCACTTGTTAAGGGACCAAAAGTAATGGGACAGAATAATCATTTTAAATCAAACTTTCACTTTTTAATACTTGGTTGCAAATCCTTTGCAGTCAATTACAGCCTGAAGTCTGGAACGCATAGACATCACCAGACGCTGGGTTTCATCCCTGGTGATGCTCTGTCAGGGCTCTACTGCAACTGTCTTCAGTTCCTGCTTGTTCTTGGGGCATTTTCCCTTCAGTTTTGTCTTCAGCAAGTGAAATGCATGCTCAATCGGATTCAGGTCAGGTGATTGACTTGGCCATTGCATAACATTCCACTTCTTTCCCTTAAAAAACTCTTTGGTTGCTTTTGCAGTATGCTTTGGGTCATTGTCCATCTGCACTGTGAAGCGCTGTCCAATGAGTTCTGAAGAATTTGGCTGAATATGAGCAGATAATATCGCCCAAAACACTTTAGAATTCATCCTGCTGCTTTTGTCAGCAGTCACATCATCAATAAATACAAGAGAACCAGTTCCATTGGCAGCCATACATGCCCACGCCATGACACTACCACCACCATGCTTCACTGCTGAGGTGGTATGCTTAGGATCATGAGTTCCTTTCCTTCTCCATACTCTTCTCTTCCCATACTCTGGTACAAGTTAATCTTGGTCTCATCTATCCATAGGATGTTGATCCAGAACTGTGAAGGCTTTTTTTAGATGTCGTTTGGCAAACTCTAATCTGGCTTTCCTGTTTTTGAGGCTCACCAATGGTTTACATCTTGTGGTGAACCCTCTGTATTCACTCTGGTGAAGTCTTCTCTTGATTGTTGACTTTGACACACATACACCTACCTCCTGGAGAGTGTTCTTGATCTGGCCAACTGTTGCAAAGGGTGTTTTCTTTACCAGGGAAAGAATTATTCAGTCATCCACCACAGTTGTTTTCCGTGGTCTCTGGGTCTTTGGGTGTTGCTGAGCTCACCGGTGCTTTCACGCCTAATGTTTTTGCTATCTCTCTGATGGGTTTGTTTTGTTTTTTCAGCCTAATGATGGCTTGATTCACTGATCATGACAGCTCTGTGGATCTCATCTTGAGAGTTGACAGCAAAGGATTCCAAATGCAAATAGCACACTTGAAATGAACTCTGGGCCTTTTGTCTGCTTATTGTAATTGGGATAATGAGGGAATAACACACACCTTGCCATGGAACAGCTGAGAAGCCAATTGTCCCATTACTTTTGGTTCCTTAACAAGTGGGAGGTACATACTGTATGCAAACTGTTGTAGTTCCTACAATGTTCACCTGATTTGGATGTAAATACCTTCAAATTAAATCTGCAGTTAAAGCACATCCATTGTGATAGTGTATAGATCCCCAAAATGTTAGAATTGTGTTGATGTCCCAATATTTATTGACCTGACTGTGTAGTGATATGTGACACCCCCCATACAGTGATATGTGACCCCCCACCACCAGCACTTTGTACTATATATAGAGATGTGTGACCCTCTGTATACTGTATGCAGTGATAAGTGACCCCCACCACCACCACCACTGTATATTGTATATACAGATGTGTGACCATCTGTATACTGTATGCCGTGATATGTGACCCCCACCACCACACCACTGTATGCAGCATATAGAGATGCGCAACCATCTGTATACATTCACGGCGGGATGAATGGTTGGGCACCGGAGCGGTGCGCGCCCTATCACTGCAGGGGTCTGGCAGTCCCTAGCAGCCGGGCCCCTGCTGCATCGCTGTAAACATAAACCCCTTCTATGCCGTGGTCCGCGCTGACCGCGACATAGAAGTGGTTTGCGGCAAGTGAGTGATCACATCGTGTCCCCGCGCTGCTGTGAGGGGGACCCGATGCATGACAAGGCATTCCGATGCCATGCAAAGGCTGCCCAATGCCCTGCACAGCATCTGGACGTGCCTTCTACGGGTGCCGAGGAGTTCCAGCCTCAGGCTGGGTCTCCTAGGCAACCTGTTTGTGTACTACTCACTGTAGTACACGAACAGTCAATGCATTACAATACAGATGTATTGTAATGCATTGCAGAGTGCATCAGACCCCCAAAAGTTGAAGTCCCAGGGTGGGACAGAAATAAAGTTTTAAAAAAAAAGTAAAAAAAAGTGTTTTGAATAAAATAAAAAAAGTTTCAAGTAAAAAAAAAAGCCCCTTTCCCCTGATTTTATAATAATAATAACAAAAAACGCACATATATATATACAGATATCGCCACGTCCGTAACGACCGGATCAATAAATATATCACATGATCCACCCCGTCTGATAGACAACATAAAAAATAAAAACTTTGTAAAAAAAAAGCAATTTTTGTCACCTTACATCACTAAAAGTGCAACACCAAGCGATCAAAAAGGCATATGCCCACCAATATAGCACCAATCTAACCGTCACCTCATCCCGCAAAAAATGAGCCCCTACATAGGACAAGCTCCCAAAAAAAAAAAAAGTATGGCTCTATGAATATGGAGACACTAAAATATGATTTTTTTTTTGTTTCAAAAATGCTTTTATTGTGTTAAATGTAAAAAAATAAATAAAAAAGTATACATATTAGCTATTGCCACGTCCGTAAAAATCTGCTCTATAGAAATACCACATGACCTAACACCTCAGGTGAACACCGTTACACCATAAAAAAAATAAAAAAGTGTCAAAAAAGCTATTTTTGGGTCACCTTACATCACAAATACAATACAAATACAAAATACATCAACAAAAAATTATACCGATCAAACCGTCATCTTATCCAGCTAAAAATTATACCCTACCTAAGAGAATTGCCCCAAAAAATAAATAAATATGGCTCTTAGACTATGGTGACACTAAGACATGATATATTTTTTGTTTCAAGAATGATATTAGTGTATAAAACTTAAATAAATAAAAGAAGTATACATATTAGGTATCACCGCGTCCGTAGCAACCTTCTCTATGAAAATATCACATTATTTATCCCAGGTGAACACAGTAAAAAAAAAAATTGTGTGAAAAAGCCATTTTGTCACCTTACATCATGTTTTATTATGTAAAACTGAAACAAACAAATATTTGGCATTGTCACGTCCGTAGCAACCTGCTCTATAAAAATAGCTCATTATCTAACCTGTCACTTTTTAATAGTTTCTACTCTAGGGGTGCATCAGGGGGTCTTCAAATGTGACATGGCAAGTTAAAATTATCCCAGTGAAATCTGCCCTCCAAAAACCATATGGCATTCCTTTCCTTCTGCGCCTTGCCGTGTGACCATACATCAGTTTTTGACCATATTTGACCACATATGGGGTATTTATGTAAACATCAAAATCAGGGCATTAAATATTTAGTTTTGTTTGGCTGTTAACCTTTGCTTTGTTAGCATCAAAACATTATTAAAATGGAAAAACTGCCAAAAAAGTGAAATTCTGAAATTTCATCTCCATTTTCAATTAATTCTTGTGGAACACCTAAATGGTGAACACAGTTTGTAAAATTAGTTTTGAATACCCTGAGGGGTGAAGTTTCTAAAATGGGGTCACTTTTTTGAGGGTTCTACTTTAGGAGTGCATCAGGGTGGCTTCAAATGGGATATGGTGTCAAAAAACCAGTCCATAAAAACCATATGGCATTCCTTTCCTTCTGCGCCCTGCCGTGTGGCCATACCGCAGTTTTTGACCACATATGGGGAGTTTCTGTAAGCTACAGAATCAGGGCATAAAAATATTGAGTTTTATTTGGCTGTTAACCTTTGCTTTGTTAGCAGATAAAATTATTAAAATGGAAAATCTGCCAAAAAAGTGTTCTTGTGGAACACCTAAA
This sequence comes from Bufo gargarizans, assembly GCF_014858855.1. Classification (NCBI taxonomy): domain Eukaryota; kingdom Metazoa; phylum Chordata; class Amphibia; order Anura; family Bufonidae; genus Bufo; species Bufo gargarizans. The sequence continues at coordinate 365,573,791 of NC_058081.1, read as the reverse complement.
AGGTTAACAACGTTTGTAAAATCAGTTTTGAATACCTTGAGGGGTGTAGTTTCTAACAAGGGGTGATTTTTTTTGTGGTTTCTATTATGTAAGCCTCACAAAGTGACTTCAGACCTGAAAAGTGGGTTTTGGAAATTTTCTGAAAAGTTTCAATATTTGCTTCTAAACTTATAAGCCTTCTAACATCCCACAAAAATAAAAGGGGATTCACAAAATGATCCAAACAGGAAGTAGACATATGGGGAATGTAAAGTAATAACAATTTTAGGAGGTATCACTATCTGTTTTAAAAGCAGATAAATAGAAGTTTGGAAAGTTGTGAATTTTTCAAAATTTTTGGTCAATTTTGTATTTTTTTATAAATAAAAATGAAATATTTTGATTAAAATTTACCACATAAAGTGACACATGTCAGATTTGCAAAAATCTGTCTTGTCCTTAATGTGAAAAAATGGCCCGGTCCTTAAGGGGTTAAGCTTAATGTAAAGGAATAAAATAGTTAGATGTGAATAACTTTTGGTATGTTTTATCAAATGACCCCAAATCTTCAGAATATGTTGGCATAGAGAGATTCTAGTAGGATGGGAAGTTTGGGGGAAATTGGTTAACATCTGAGTGCAAAGTTTTAAAGGCAATTGATTGAAGTTTAGGCACATTTTGGTACATTAAGCTACAATAAGCCATTTTCACATTAAATGTTTTAGGTTGTCTCCTTATACAGCCTTAATGATGCAAACATATTAAACATCATCCATGTTGCATCTACAACATGCTGAATTTTTTTTAATATGCCAGTAGTTCTATATGTCAGTGCAGGACTCAAAGCTGGAGACAATTGGAGACGATTGTCTCCACGGTTTCCAGGTGTGTGCTTCAACGAGACATGGAACGAACTAATGCATACACTCATTTCTTCCCATGGAAATATGATGTCTACTCTATATGTGTATATGTGTGGCCACCCAATGATTACATTACAGTCTATCAAGGGTTTTGCTAGCATGTTGCAATACAGTATTGAATTTATTTCATTACAAATTGGAGTTATTAACTAAAAACAAGCTAATGTAGGGGTGGACACGTCTAAACGCTTACAGTCAACTCTCATTAAAATATCCTAAATGAATCCACTCATTTTAACTGGCACTTGAGTCATCAGCTCAGACACATTGTCCAATTGGTTGTACAAAGAAAATTTTCATTCTTCATACATAAAATAGTCCCTAATGTCAACCCAGATGGCCACCCACTTCAAATCCTTGCCCTTGTCCAGCTCAGTCAAGTTATGATACTAAGTTATGTAGATTCACTTCAAGATTTACAATTAGTTACACATATCCTGTTATGTCCAATTTTTATTATTATTATACCATTCTATATATGCTGTACCCAAGACCTTTCTGGTTACTGTGCGACTGAATGACAGGCAGATCAAATATATGGCCATGCACATCATAGTGCAGGTCACCACAATTCCTAGCTAACCCCTAGCTAAAGTACTGTAAAAAAAAAAAAAAGTAGAGCAAAAAAAAACAAAAAAAAACGCTGTGCGCTGCTGCAGGTGTCCCAATGACTCTTTAGTGGAACAAAATAAGGACATGGAGGCAGCACCAATAAAGTAGCATAAAAAAAGTTATTTTAATCCATGTTATAGCAGTGCAAACACATGTGTTTGAATCCATTCTGTTAGATGTACTGTAGAATGACTGTGCATCACTATTAGGCTTAGTTCACACTTCACTTATTTCCTTCTGAAATCAGCTTAAGGCCCCATGCACACGGCCGTGTTTCACAGCCGTGTGTGGGCCGTGGAACCGCGGCCTGGATCCCTCCTGAGAGCAGGAGCGCACGGCGTCACTGGTTGCTATGACGCCGTGCGCTCCCTGCTGCCGCCGCAATACAGTAATACACTGGTATTACATTGTCATCAGATGACAAGGTTAATGCTCTTAGGAGATTGTAGCGGGGTAAAAGAGTTTAGTAACGCAACTCTGGGGTGTTACATTAACAGCATTAAAAAGTAAAAATAGTGGTCCCGGTACAGAGTGGTGAGGGAGGCAAAAGCATGAAGAGTACCATAGTGACTCCAGAACATAGTGGGGGGGGGGGGGGCAACAATGGTGGCAGATAACAGTAGTAAATGATGGCAGTACAGGGAGCAGGCATGTGGCAAAAGGTGGGTGACAGCATCAGATTAGTGGCAGCAGGATGTGGGCAGAAGTAACGGGCCATTTGTCACAGTCAGATCATTACCTCCAGAATGATCTAGTCTGTTGTATCAGGTACTAGTGTCTGGAAATCCTGGATGATCCTGGTTGAAGTTAGACATTTTATGTTAAAAGGCGAGTTATCTTTGGGGTAACTATGCCTCACTAAACACTTATTCTGATGCCACACTACTGGACCAGCAGAAAGGCCTGCTCAGGGCAAACTTGGCCAGTTGCAGCCACAATTAAAGTTTGGCTGCCCAGTAGTCTAGGGGATCTTGGATGTGGGGTGACAGGGTGCAGTCCAAGTATGCCCCCACCTGCTGGTTCAGGTTCTGCTCCATGTCCTGCTGCTTCTAAGTGGTTTCTTCAGTAGACAGGTAAAGAAAAGTGCTCATTAGAGACCCAAGACTTAAGATGCTGTTGATGATGCTGGTGCTGCTCCTGCTCCCCACCCCTACCCCCCTCCAGGAGTCAAGGCAGTGGACTGTGAGCTTAGAGGGTTCCCCCAGTTAGAACTTTGTGAGGATGGGTGATGGCATGCGTTGGCGGCGACCAGCTGACTACAAAGAATGTTATGATAGTAGTTGAGTTTTACATCCCTCTCAAAAGGTGTAAAAAAGGTCCCCATTTTGGACCGGTAGTGAGGTTCTAACATTGTGGAGAGCCAGTAGTCATCCCTCTGCTAAATATTGATAATGCAGCTGTCACCACGCAAACAAGTCAGCATGCATCTGGCCATTTGCGCAAGGGACTCAGAGGGACTCCCTACCTCTATCTCCACTGCATGCTGCCACAATCTGTCTGGGTCATCTGCATTGTCTTTGCCATCGCTCTCTAGCTTCTCCTGCTCATCACCTGTTGCTTGAAATAAACCACCTAGTTCTGTATAGAATTCCTAGGCCATTTATGTCCTCCTCCTTGTATTACTCCTGCTCCTCATGTGCCAGGTCAGCCTCCACATGGCTTAGGTGGCCGTGAGATGTAGGCACCACGACTTTTGTCCGCTCATCAGTCAGATTTATCAGCATCCCCTCCAGGCCATGAAGCAGTGAAATGACAAAATTCATCCTGTAGTCCTGGCGAGTGGCCTCCTCAAAGGGCCTCAGCAAACAGCAGGTGTCACAAATGAGCTGTCACTGTCTAATTTCAAAATCACACTGGGGAGTAGTCCTGTCCATCAGCATCATCAAGAAATCAGCCACAGCCTTCCTTTGCTCATACAGTAAGTCCAAAATGTGGAGGGTGGCGTTCCAATCAGGTGATGTAGGGAAATAGCATTCTGTCTTTACAGCTCAAGGAGGGCATGTTTTGCATGGTAAGAGTGGCTGAAGTGCATACAGTTTCCTTGACATTTTCAGGACATCTTGCTGTTGGGTGGAGGACTTCAGGAAACGGGTGTCATCCTGATTGAAGATGTGTGCCATGCAGGGTTCATAAGTCAGCCCTCTTGATGCAGCACAGATAGAAGGTTCTTCCCATTATCGGCGACCATGTTTCCTATCTGCAGTTGGTGAGTAGCGATGTCCTGAATAGTTCGCCGGCGAATAGTTCCCGGCGAAATTATTCGCCTTCGCCGCTGTGGGCGAACATATGCAATGTTCGGTCCGCCCCCTATACATAATCATTGAGTAAACTTTGACCCTGTACCTCACAGTCAGCAGACACATTCCAGCCAATCAGCAGCAGACCCTCCCTCCCAGACACTCCCACCTCCTGGACAGCATCCATTTTAGATTCATTCGGAAGCTGCATTCACAGAGAGAAGAGGGAGAGTGCTGCTGCTGCTGATTCAATAGGAAAAACGTTAGCTAGGGCATTGTTCTGTGTCCACAGACTCATCTGCTGTAAGGACAGCGTCCTGACAGCACCCCAAAAAGCCCTTTTCAGGGCTGGTACATCAGTGTGCTTTTTTTTTCTTCTACATATATATATATATATATTTATATATATATATATATATATATATATATATATTGCAGTTGCCTGGCTGCCCGTGTGTGAGAGGCTGCAGGCTCAGTCACAGACAGCACTGTGTGCACAGTGCACACCATTCATACAGGGTGTGACAGAAAATACCTTGCAGATAAAAAAAATTCTATTTTATATTTTTCTGTGACATAATCACATTTGCAAGCCTGTGTGTGTGTCCGGCCCACACATACTGTATTGTGGCCACTGGCTAGGCCTCCACTCATACCGTTACAGGGTGTCATTCACTCAAATACCTTGCAAATCAAAAAAATTATATTTAAAATGTTTCTGTGATATAATCATATTTGCAAGCCCGTGTCAGGCCAGCACATACTCTATACTGGCTGGTGGCTAGGCCTCCACTCATACCGTTACAGGGTGTCATTCACTCAAATACCTTGCAGATAAAATGATGGAGGACATGCAGAGCTTTTTCAGTCCTACACATCGCCACAGCCCTTCAGGATCCAGCCTTAGAGAACGACTCGACCGACAGGTAGCAGACTACCTCGCCTTAACTGCAGATATCGACACTCTGAGGAGCGATGAACCGCTTGACTACTGGGTGTGCAGGCTTGACCTGTGGCCTGAACTATCCCAGTTTGCAATAGAACTTCTGGCCTGCCCCGCTTCAATTGTCCTGTCAGAAAGGACCTTCAGTGCAGCAGGAGGCATTGTCACTGACAAAAGAAGTCGCCTTGGTCAAAAAAGTGTTGATTACCTCACCTTCATTAAGATGAACAGGCATGGATCCCGAAGGGACTGACAGTAGGGGATACGTTTGACTAACAAAAGGCCTAATGACATGCCTTGGCCTCAAAATGGTCCCCACGCTGCTGTATTTAATGTCTGCATACCGGATGACTTTCGTGAATTCTCCGCCACCAACTAGGGTTCAAGCCGCAATGTTTTAGTCACCTTTCTGCCTGTCCCCTTTTTTTTTTTTAAGTTGTATGGGTTTTTAATACATAAAATAAAAAAATCATAATGAAGTCTCTTAATAGTGTATTAGAAATAATGCAGACAATTTAAAAAATCCCCATCAATTCCAATACAAAGCAAGTACAGAGCTCAGAACAAAATTATTTCAGGATGTCGTTAATTCGACAATGATTAATCAATTCGACACACGTCCCTGGATAGGGGACGTAACAGGGATTAAACTGATGAGAATAGTACTACAGAAAATACCACTCATATCGGGTGTGACAGTAAATTGCACGGCGCAGACGCAGTGACCGTGGCGTGGATTCAAACAAAGGGGAGGGAGCCAGCATTTTTTTTACCATCTCTCCGTTCGAAAAATCTGTTAAATAAATAGACCCCAGATTGGAGACGTTACGTAACAGGGATTAAACTGATGAGAATAGTACTACAGAAAATACCACTCATACCGGATGTGACAGTAAATTGCACGGCGCAGATGCAGTGACCGTGGCGTGGATTCAAACAAAGGGGAGGGAGCCAGCATTTTTTTAACCATCTCCCCGTTCGAAAAATCGATTTAATAAATAGACCCTAGATTGGGGATGTCACGTAACAGGGATTAAACTGATGAAAAAATACTACTCATATCGGGTGTGACAGTAAATTGCACGGCGCAGATGCAGTGACCGTGGCGTGGATTCAAACAAAGAGGAGGGAGCCAGCGTTTTTTTAACCATCTCCCCATTCGAAAAATCAACTCAATTCGCCTTTCGGGGACCCTTGGTGTTGTACGTGGCTGGGTGGAGGAAGAAACCTTCAATGACATCAACGGGACATGGCTAGCTTGGTAGCCGACCTTGTGCAAATGGGAAGTTTGCTGTTGGGCAAATGGACTGTTTGCAGTTGTTTGCGGTGCATTAAAAGGGGAGTTTGGTCTGTCAATGTCTGTGAAGCGGGCGTAACACTACCTGATCGATACAACATCATACCTGATCGTATACACACACTGGATGTTTTAAACCACGTTGTTTTGGATTGTTAGGTGATTTATGCCCTTTATGGATTAAAATCCAACTCTGCGTCAACTATGTAATTTTCCATGGGAGTTTTGCCATGGATCTCCCTCCGGCATGCCACAGTCCAGGTGTTAGTCCCCTTGAAACAACTTTTCCATCACTACTGTGGCTAGAAAGAGTCCCTGTGGGTTTTAAAATTCGCCTGCCTATTGAAGTCAATGGCAGTTCGCCCGGTTCGCCCATTTGCGAACATTTGCAGAAATTTGCGTTCGCCTTTGCGAACGGAAAACGAGTCATTGGCCCACAAATAATATTATACCACTATATTAGCTAAATCGATCGATTCTAAATAATTTTTTCAAATATTCGCTATATTGCAAGAAGCAGGGTGGAATCAATCTTGTTATTCGAATTCCAGATTTTTACCCGAAAATCGGGAATGTTATGAATGATTGCGTGAGGACGCGATCTTATGAATGACGTAATCGTGTCATGTGACATGTTCCCTGGTTTCGGTTTTGCATTGCTTCCAGTGGAGTTTGGCGTTAGTTATTTCAATGAAAAATTTGATTTCAAAAGGAAGGAAGCACTGTATTTTATTTCATATTGCATGCATGTCAGAACAATATTTAGCAACTCTCAATCTACATCTAAATTATTTATATGTAGATTGAGTGTTGCTAAATATTTGTGTATGCGAATAAGAACTACAATGATATAAATAGTTTATTTTTATTTTTTCCTCTGCAGCCCCCCCAATAGCAGATACTACTGATTGGGTATTTTTGTTACTTTGCAGCAATATGTCAGTAGAATGTATGTATGGACAACAGATAATGACAAACATCTATCACATGCACATAGCACATCCGTTTTCCTGCCATGCAATATATACCACACACTATATACCATACACACAAAATATATAGATTAAAATTTATGTCCATGAATTTGGTTCATTTAGCGTTAACCAGGGTGCACCACGAGGATGCAAACCAGCAGTACACCCAATAACGTACTGTCACTTAACTAGACAGGTACATCGCAACTTAGCTGGCCAATATCTGATTGCTCAGACCTCACATACATATAATCGCAATACAATCTGATCTTATATCTGTAACGTTAAATCTAATATTTCTCCTTTAACCCCTTCAAGACCAGGCCTATTTTCATTTTTACATTTTTGTTTTGTCCTCCTCATGTTCCAAAAGCCATAACTTTTTTATTTTTCTGTTCACATGGCTATATGAGGGCTTATTTTTTTGCGGGACAAGGTGCATTTTTTAATGCCACCATTAATTTACCATGTTTTGTATTAGAAAAAAGGAAAAAAAAAATATTTGTTTAGCAAAATTGAAATAAATACAAAATTCCACAAAAGTTTTGGGGGTTTTGACATCACAGTGTTCACTATGCGCTAAAAATGACTTGACATACTTATTCTGCGTTTCAATACGAATGCGGCGATACCAAACCTGAACATTTTCTTTTTGTTTTACTACTTTAAAAAAAAAAATTAATCTTCTGAAAAATCTACATTTTCTTTGCAGGGCTGTATTCTGACAGCCATAACTTTTTTTATATTGCGGTCTACAGAGCTTTATAAGGGCATTTTTTTGTGTAACGAAGTGTACTTTTCATTGATGCCATTTTTGTAGTACATACAATGTTTTGATCACCAATAATTCAAATGTTTTTTTTTACAAAATGACCAAAAAAATGGCAAATTGCGTGATTTAAATTTTTTATTTGGTTACTGCGTTCACCACACAATAATTTTTTTGATTCAAACTTTTAATATAGTGTTTTTTTTAACTTTATTAAACTTTTTTTTTATCTCCCCTCTCCTATTCACCATAATAGAGATCAATTACGGTGAATAGGATTTTTACACACTCCATTTTGCACTATGCCTCGTGCATAGCTCAGTATGGAGAAAGCCATGGCAGGCCTGGATAGCTTAATCATCGTCCAGGCTGCCATGGCAACCGATCGGAGCCCAGCAATTTCACTGCGGGGGCTCTGATTGGAAGGAATATGGAGGCGCATTACGTCACAGGTGCCTCGATCAGCCTTGATCGCGGCACCTGAGGGGTTGAATGGCAGGGCCGGCGTCATCGCCACTTCCTGTTAGTGCGGCCGGATGCCGGCTGTATGATATAGCCGGCAGATAGTACATATGGAGCAGGCTCACTGCAGAGGCTCGCTCCATACACCTCCTGTCACGCAATGACGTACATTTATGTCATAATGCGTGAAGGGGTTAAAGACGTAACTACTTTTTGCTTTTTTTTGTGCATACTTCTTTGAATATTTGTATAATAAAAAAAATTGTGATTATATGCTTTCATCTTTATCCTTCAGCGCTTTCTTGAAAGGGGCTATCCATGGACCAACAAAAGGGTAGAGAAAGAGATCATTGTACGGTCGGTCCGGGCCGAACTAAAACTGAAAAGTGGAATATGGCACGACCACAAGGCCATTCAAAAAAAGTGGTGCGACCTGAAACGCCTATAACACGATCGGGTCGAGGAGTATAGTAGGCGATTATGCCCAGGTACAATGCTTACATGATTTTTGTATCTCTCTCTACAACACTCAGTAATGTATATATTCAGTTATGCTGCTAATCCATACAGTTGTATGTTAACACACAACCTCTTAACTAGAGTTGAGCGAACACCTGGATGTTCGGGTTCGAGAAGTTCGGCCGAACTTCCCGGAAATGTTCGGGTTCGGGATCCGAACCCGATCCGAACTTCGTCCCGAACACGAACCCTATTGAAGTCAATGGGGACCCAAACTTTTCGGTACTAAAAAGGCTGTAAAACAGCCCAGGAAAGGGCTAGAGGGCTGCAAAAGGCAGCAACATGTAGGTAAATCCCCTTCAAACAAATGTGGATAGGGAAATGAATTAAAATAAAAATTAAATAAATAAAAATTAACCAAAATCAATTGGAGAGAGGTCCCACAGCAGAGAATCTGGCTTCACGTCACCCACCACTGGAACAGTCCATTCTCAGATATTTAGGCCCCGGCACCCAGGCAGAGGAGAGAGGTCCCGTAACAGAGAATCTGTCTTCATGTCAGCAGAGAATCAGTCTGCATGTCATAGCAGAGAATCAGGCTTCACGTCAGCCACCACTGCAACAGTCCATTGTCATAAATTTAGGCCAAGCACCCAGGCAGAGGAGAGAGGTCCCGTAACAGACAATCTGGCTTCATGTCAGCAGAGAATCAGTCTTCATATCATAGCAGAGAATCAGGCTTCACGTCACCCACCACTGTAAGAGTCCATTTTCATAAATTTAGGCCCAGCACCCAGGCAGAGGAGAGAGGTCCCGTAACAGACAATCTGGCTTCATGTCAGCAGAGAATCAGTCTTCATATCATAGCAGAGAATCAGGCTTCACGTCACCCACCACTGTAAGAGTCCATTTTCATAAATTTAGGCCCAGCACCCAGGCAGAGGAGAGAGGTCCCGTAACAGACAATCTGGCTTCATGTCAGCAGAGAATCAGTCTTCATGTCATAGCAGAGAATCAGGCTTCACGTCAGCCACCACTGCAACAGTCCATTGTCATAAATTTAGGCCCAGCACCCAGGCAGAGGAGAGAGGTCCCGTAACAGACAATCTGGCTTCATGTCAGCAGAGAATCAGTCTTCATATCATAGCAGAGAATCAGGCTTCACGTCACCCACCACTGTAAGAGTCCTTTTTCATAAATTTAGGCCCAGCACCCAGGCAGAGGGGAGTGGTCCCGTAACAGACAATCTGGCTTCATGTCAGTAGAGAATCAGTCTTCATGTCATAGCAGAGAATCAGGCTTCACGTCAGCCACCAGTGCAACAGTCCATTGGCATATATTTAGGCCCAGCACCCAGGCAGAGGAGAGAGGTCCCGTAACAGAGAATCTGGCTTCATGTCAGCAGAGAATTAGTCTGCATGTCATAGCAGAGAATCAGGCTTCACGTCAGCCACCAATGCAACAGTCCATTGTCAGATATTTAGGCCAAGCACCCAGGCAGAGGAGAGAGGTCCCGTAACAGACAATCTGGCTTCATGTCAGCAGAGAATCAGTCTTCATATCATAGCAGAAAATCAGGCTTCACGTCAGCCACCAATGCAACAGTCCATTGTCAGATATTTAGGCCCAGCACCCATGCAGAGGAGAGAGGTCCCGTAACAGACAATCTGGCTTCATGTCAGCAGAGAATCAGTCTTCATGTCATAGCAGAGAATCAGGCTTCACGTCACCCACCACTGCAACAGTCCATTTTCATAAATTTAGGCCCAGCACCCAGGCAGAGGAGAGAAGTCCCGTAACAGACAATCTGGCTTCATGTCAGCAGAGAATTAGTCTGCATGTCATAGCAGAGAATCAGGCTTCACGTCAGCCACCACTGTAACAGTCCATTGGCATATATTTAGGCCCAGCACACAGGCAGAGGAGAGAGGTCCCGTAACAGAGGATCTGGCTTCATGTCAGCAGAGAATCAGTCTGCATGTCATAGCAGAAAATCAGGCTTCACGTCAGCCACCACTGCAACAGTCCATTGTCAGATATTTAGGCCCAGCACCAAGGCAGAGGAGAGAGGTCCCGTAACAGAGAATCTGGCTTCATGTCAGCAGAGAATCAGTCTTCATATCATAGCAGAGAATCAGGCTTCACGTCAGCCACCAATGCAACAGTCCATTGTCAGATATTTAGGCCCAGCACCCAGGCAGAGGAGAGAGGTCCCGTAACAGACAATCTGGCTTCATGTCAGCAGAGAATCAGTCTTCATGTCATAGCAGAGAATCAGGCTTCACGTCACCCACCACTGCAACAGTCCATTTTCATAAATTTAGGCCCAGCACCCAGGCAGAGGAGAGAGGTCCCGTAACAGACAATCTGGCTTCATGTCAGCAGAGAATTAGTCTGCATGTCATAGCAGAGAATCAGGCTTCACGTCAGCCACCACTGCAACAGTCCATTGGCATATATTTAGGCCCAGCACACAGGCAGAGGAGAGAGGTCCCGTAACAGAGGATCTGGCTTCATGTCAGCAGAGAATCAGTCTGCATGTCATAGCAGAAAATCAGGCTTCACGTCAGCCACCACTGCAACAGTCCATTGTCAGATATTTAGGCCCAGCACCAAGGCAGAGGAGAGAGGTCCCGTAACAGAGAATCTGGCTTCATGTCAGCAGAGAATTAGTCTGCATGTCATAGCAGAGAATCAGGCTTTACGTCACCCAACATTGGAACAGTCCATTGGCATATATTTAGGCCCCGGCACCCAGACAGAGGAGAGGTTCATTCAACTTTGGGTAGCCTCGCAATATAATGGTAAAATGAAAATAAAAATAGGATTTAATGAGGAAGTGCCCTGGAGTACAATAATATATGGTTAAGGGGAGGTAGTTAATGTCTAATCTGGACAAGGGACGGACAGGTCCTGTGGGATCCATGCCTGGTTCATTTTTATGAACGTCAGCTTGTCCACATTGGCTGTAGACAGGCGGCTGCGTTTGTCTGTAATGACGCCCCCTGCCGTGCTGAATACACGTTCAGACAAAACGCTGGCCGCCGGGCAGGCCAGCACCTCCAAGACATAAAAGGCTAGCTCTGGCCACGTGGACAATTTAGAGACCCAGAAGTTGAATGGGGCCGAACCATCAGTCAGTACGTGGAGGGGTGTGCACAAGTACTGTTCCACCATGTTAGTGAAATGTTGCCTCCTGCTAACACGTTGCGTATCAGGTGGTGGTCCAGTTAGCTGTGGCGTGTTGACAAAAGTTTTCCACATCTCTGCCATGCTAACCCTGCCCTCAGAGGAGCTGGCCGTGACACAGCTGCCTTGGCGACCTCTTGCTCCTCCTCTGCCTTGGCCTTGGGCTTCCACTTGTTCCCCTGTGACATTTGGGAATGCTCTCAGTAGCGCGTCTACCAACGTGCGCTTGTACTTGCGCATCTTCCTATCACGCTCCAGTGCAGGAAGTAAGGTGGGCACATTGTCTTTGTAGCGTGGATCCAGCAGGGTGGCAACCCAGTAGTCCGCACAGGTTAAAATGTGGGCAACTCTGCTGTCGTTGCACAGGCACTGCAGCATGTAGTCGCTCATGTGTGCCAGGCTGCCCAGGGGTAAGGACAAGCTGTCCTCTGTGGGAGGCGTGTCGTCATCGTCCTGCCTTTTCCCCCAGCCAACCACCAGTGATGGGCCGAGCTGCGTTGGGTGCCACCCCACTGTGACCATGCTTCATCCTCATCCTCCTCCACCTCCTCCTCATCCTCGTCCTCCTCGTCCTCCAGTAGTGGGCCCTGGCTGGCCACATTTGTACCTGGCCTCTGCTGTTGCAAAAAAACTCCCTATGAGTCACTTCGAAGAGACTGGCCTGAAAGTGCTAAAAATGACCCCTCTTCCTGCAGTGTCCCAGGGGGTCAGTAGTGTATGCTGGGCTTTGTAGTGCAGATTGACTCACTAACCTGGGATCCACTGTCGTCTTCAATTGGGGCAAATACTGGAACAGGCAGGTATTTAAAAGTTCGTGACGCCAGTGTCAATTAAACGGTGACACGCCGTGTATGTTATTGTAGAAGAATGAAGCAAGCATAGGATAGCCAACAAAAACTGGAACATTTACTGAATATCAGTGAGTATAATACATGGACGCAGTTGGAAGCGCAGTTCCATGAAAGACAGTTGGTTACTATTGGAATACAGCTGGTTCTTGGAAGTACAGAATGGCCGGTCTTAGCAATGTTTTATACAGAGTGTTGATTACAGGAGATGCAGTACAGGCGGCTTGCACACTATTCCTGACTGGTCCTGAAACATGTGACTTTCTCTCCAAGGTCTAATGCCCTTTATCTGGCGTACCCTTGAAGCTGTCCTTATCTAGTACCTCCTCTGTTATCTTGAGTACCTCTTGCTTTATCTGATCGGCCTCTGTGGTATTCTGTGTCTTGGCTGATGGCTTGCTTATGCTGTCTCAGCTAAACGGATGATGACTCAGGAGGGGAACCTTTTCCTTGGATCCGGAACCCGGTTACAGGGCTTTTACCACCCTCTCCTAGTCGGCAGGCTTCAGGCCTGCTATGCTCTCACAGGCCCATAGCCTGGCCTTCACTCAGACACAGGATCATTTCTGACCTCTGCTCCCACTGTCTGTCTCCCCTGCTACTACTTCCTGACTGGGCCTTATATAACCTAGGGTTCCCTAGCTCCCTCTAGTGACTCAGAGCTGGAATAACACCCTAGCCGGCCTGCACATGCACGTTTCACAGTAACAGGGAAATACATAGCAATACATTGACAAGATGTTCTATACCAACCTCCCCATAAATACAGGGGGAACGACAGTACCCAAGTGACCCTTCTGTAGTGACGGGGTATTACTCTCCCGTACACTACATACCCCGCTGCTTTAAGCTGAGTACGACCTCGTACTCCATCAGGGCCCGCCCAACTGGAATCATGACCTGAAATAGAGAAAGACACATGCATGCATACATATATGTCATTTACACTCTTATCAGACCCAATTGGCAAAGGTGAAGTGCGGTGACAAGGGGCGTCGTTCTCTTCTTCTCAGGATAGTGAGTGGAACGGGGGCGCTGACCTGGCACAGCAGATGTTTAAAGAACCAGGATAGTCCATGACAATAAATAAGTCCATAATAAAATTAACCTCTCAGAGGCTTGCACATAGGAAGTCCATCTCTGGGCACATATACTTGAATAAGAAAACCGGTTATTCAATACCGTCAGCAGCACATATATAAAATGACAATACAGGACTCTAACAATACCAGGGCCACGTTATCCTGGCAAGTCCTGCTTACCCTTTAAAATAGTGCTGACATAAAAATGTCTTTTCAACCTGAAATGGGGGTAAAAAGGGAAAAACAGTGCAAAATAAGGCACAACTGGGATTATAGCAGCAAACCGGATGTCCCAAACAAAACAAAGGCAGCTGGAAGCAGTGGTATAAAGTGGCACATTATTCAGTTAGGATGCCACCGGCCGTGTATAACTGGCAGCGAGCTTCACCAGCTCTGCCAACTGGAGGGACAAAAACGGCCATTAGGGAGATGGACATGAGGAAAGGATTACTCACAGGCGAGCGTCATATTCTTCCTCGGATGATGAGTCGACGTAGGGAACCTGCAGCAATTGTTCTGGCAAGGCCGGCCACATTTGGAAACCGTCTCCTCTTACAATCTTTAGAGGGGGAGGCTTGTCTTTCATGGCCTCCATTTCGGCATCCGTCCTAGGAAACGGGAACCACCGCACGCCTCCAGCGCACCCAAGGTCCGCCACCCAATACACCCTCTTGCGTAGGGCCTCTAGTTCAGCTTTGGTGCAGGGGGTCGGAGCTACCGGAGGTTCAGGGACAGTGGCCTCTGGGGTAACGGTGGCAGCTGCTGCTTGACGTCGGGCCTCCGCACATTCTTCTGCCCGCCGGCAGCTGTCCTGCCGCTCTCTCTCCTCCTCTCGCCTTACCGCATCCGGAGGGGGATATCGTTCCTCCAGCCCCTGCAGCACGATGGGCTCCCAGAAGACATCGGGACTTAGGTAAGACTGGCTATGCAGGTGGGTGGTTCGGGCCGATTCCACTTTTACTCCCTCTGGCTCACCCGGATCTGTCCCCTCTTTCTCAGGGTCCCAGGTCTCAGCCGGCGCCTTCGGGCGAGTGACTGCGGTAGCGTAGGGGCCCCTTAGACTTTCGGCGGGGGTATACTCTACGATCTCTCCCATAGTCAAATTATGGAGATGCTCCGGGAGGTAGTGCCGCTTCACCGATCGCCGGTTCACATAGAAGTCCCGGCCAGTTCCCAACTCCTGGATAAACCCGTAGCCTTTTTCTTTGTCAAAGGACACCACGATCCCGCGGCGCCTTTCTAGCTGGGGCTTACCCGGAAAGGAGTCTCCTTGGATGGACTTGGCCATTTCTTCAAACCGCTTTTTCCGGCTGGTGTTCCTTTTAGCCACCGCGGCTCTCAATTCGTCCATGATAGCCGGCCATTCTGCGTGCCGGCGACGGATCGGTGGGGACTCAGGACGGGTGATGCTCAAGTCCATGGCCTGGGCCCAGGGGGTGGCCGTCCAGGCTAGAGGGTCCCATGGCCCCAACTCGGGAAAGTCCGGTGGAGTGGCGCCCCACTCGCACGTGGTCTCGACTTCCAGCTCCGGCTCTTCCGCGTACGCCATCTCTTCACTCACTGGGTGCAGAGTCGACACTGACTCCTCCCACTCACTGGGCCGGTCTACCTCCATCTGAGGCCCGCCTCCCAGGCGTAACTCACCAAGGAACTCAGCCACGTCATCACCCCTCAAGGTGGGTGGCACACCAGGGCAATCGTCTCCTCCTTCTTCTTGGAAGGTTTCGGCGCCAAATATTCGCGCCTCTGCACATCCTGATGGCGCAGTAAAAAGCCTCATGGCGTCGGCGGCCATTTTAGATGTCCTGATGCTGCAATTCACTGACAGCAAGCAGGATGATGAAAAGTCCAATAAAACACAGTCCACAAATGCGATTTTCTCTCTGGGGGTAGCGCAACACAGTACAGCGTCTCTGATTCCTCCCAGGCACAATTGTAATCCACAGATTTTAGAAATAAAGGTTACAGTCTTTGTAATACGGTGGTGGAATAGTTAAAGCACACAGTTCACACTTCTCTGCACTTCAGAAGTATGCGGATCCTGTTCGTGACGCCAAAAAGAGCGATGCAGTGTCCCAGGGGGTCAGTAGTGTATGCTGGGCTTTGTAGTGCAGATTGACTCACTAACCTGGGATCCACTGTTGTCTTCAATTGGGGCAAATACTGGAACAGGCAGGTATTTAAAAGTTCGTGACGCCAGTGTCAATTAAACGGTGACACGCCGTGTATGTTATTGTAGAAGAATGAAGCAAGCATAGGATAGCCAACAAAAACTGGAACATTTACTGAATATCAGTGAGTATAATACATGGACGCAGTTGGAAGCGCAGTTCCATGAAAGACAGTTGGTTACTATTGGAATACAGCTGGTTCTTGGAAGTACAGAATGGCCGGTCTTAGCAATGTTTTATACAGAGTGTTGATTACAGGAGATGCAGTACAGGCGGCTTGCACACTATTCCTGACTGGTCCTGAAACATGTGACTTTCTCTCCAAGGTCTAATGCCCTTTATCTGGCGTACCCTTGAAGCTGTCCTTATCTAGTACCTCCTCTGTTATCTTGAGTACCTCTTGCTTTATCTGATCGGCCTCTGTGGTATTCTGTGTCTTGGCTGATGGCTTGCTTATGCTGTCTCAGCTAAACGGATGATGACTCAGGAGGGGAACCTTTTCCTTGGATCCGGAACCCGGTTACAGGGCTTTTACCACCCTCTCCTAGTCGGCAGGCTTCAGGCCTGCTATGCTCTCACAGGCCCATAGCCTGGCCTTCACTCAGACACAGGATCATTTCTGACCTCTGCTCCCACTGTCTGTCTCCCCTGCTACTACTTCCTGACTGGGCCTTATATAACCTAGGGTTCCCTAGCTCCCTCTAGTGACTCAGAGCTGGAATAACACCCTAGCCGGCCTGCACATGCACGTTTCACAGTAACAGGGAAATACATAGCAATACATTGACAAGATGTTCTATACCAACCTCCCCATAAATACAGGGGGAACGACAGTACCCAAGTGACCCTTCTGTAGTGACGGGGTATTACTCTCCCGTACACTACATTCCTGCTCCTCCTCCTCCTCCTCCTCCTGGGCCACCTCCTCTTCCATCATCGCCCTAAGTGTTTTCTCAAGGAGACATAGAAGTGGTATTGTAACGCTGATAACGGCGTCATCGCCACTGGCCATGTTGGTGGAGTACTCGAAACAGCGCAACAGGGCACAAAGGTCTCGCATGGAGGCCCAGTCATTGGTGGTGAAGTGGTGCTGTTCCGCAGTGCGACTGACCCGTGCGTGCTGCAGCTGAAACTCCACTTTGGCCTGCTGCTGCTCGCACAGTCTGTCCAGCATGTGCAAGGTGGAGTTCCACCTGGTGGGCACGTCGCATATGAGGCGGTGAGCGGGAAGGCCGAAGTTACGCTGTAGCGCAGACAAGCGAGCAGCGGCAGGATGTGAACGCCAGAAGCGCGAACAGACGGCCCGCACTTTATGCAGCAGCTCTGACATGTCGGGGTAGTTGTGAATGAACTTCTGCACCACCAAATTCAGCACATGCGCCGGGCAAGGGATGTGCGTCAAACTGGCTAGTCCCAGAGCTGCAACGAGATTTCGCCCATTATTGCACACCACCAGGCCGGGCTTGAGGCTCACCGGCAGCAACCACTCGTCGGTCTGTTGTTCTATACCCCGCCACAACTCCTTTGCGGTGTGGGGCCTGTCCCCTAAACATATGAGTTTCAGAATGGCCTGCTGACGTTTACCCCGGGCTGTGCTGAAGTTGGTGGTGAAGGTGTGTGGCTGACTGGATGAGCAGGTGGAAGAAGAGGAGGAGGAAGCCGAGAAGGAGGAGGTGGCAACAGGAGGCAAAGAATGTTGCCCTGCGATCCTTGGCGGCGGAAGGACGTGCGCCAAACAGCTCTCCGCCTGGGGCCCAGCTGCCACTACATTTACCCAGTGTGCAGTTAGGGAGATATAGCGTCCCTGGCCGTGCTTACTGGTCCACGTATCTGTGGTTAGGTGGACCTTGCTACAGATGGCGTTGCGCAGTGCACACTTGATTTTATCGGATACTTGGTTGTGCAGGGAAGGCACGGCTCTCTTGGAGAAGTAGTGGCGGCTGGGAACAACATACTGTGGGACAGCAAGCGACATGAGCTGTTTGAAGCTGTCTGTGTCCACCAGCCTAAATGACAGCATTTCATAGGCCAGTAGTTTAGAAATGCTGGCATTCAGGGCCAGGGATCGAGGGTGGCTAGATGGGAATTTATGCTTTCTCTCAAATGTTTGTGAGATGGAGAGCTGAACGCTGCCGTGTGACATGGTTGAGACGCTTGGTGACGGAGGTGGTGGTGGTGTTGGTGGTACATCCCCTGTTTGCTGGGCGGCAGGTGCCAACGTTCCTCCAGAGGCGGAGGAAGAGGCCGAGGCGGCAGCAGCAGAAGAGGCCGAGGCGGCAGCAGCAGAAGAGGCCGAGGCGGCAGCAGCAGAAGAGGTAGCAGGGGGAGCCTGAGCGACTTCCTTGTTTTTAAGGTGTTACTCCACTGCAGTTCATGCTTTGCATGCAGGTGCCTGGTCATGCAGGTTGTGCTAAGGTTTAGAACGTTAATGCCTCGCTTCAGGCTCTGATGGCACAGCGTGCAAACCACTCGGGTCTTGTCGTCAGCACATTGTTTGAAGAAGTGCCATGCCAGGGAACTCCTTGAAGCTGCCTTTGGGGTGCTCGGTCCCAGATGGCGGCGGTCAGTAGCAGGCGGAGTCTCTTGGCGGCGGGTGTTCTGCTTTTGCCCACTGCTCCCTCTTTTGCTACGCTGTTGGCTCGGTCTCACCACTGCCTCTTCCTCCGAACTGTGAAAGTCAGTGGCACGACCTTCATTCCATGTGGGGTCTAGGACCTCATCGTCCCCTGCATCGTCTTCCACCCAGTCTTGATCCCTGACCTCCTGTTCAGTCTGCACACTGCAGAAAGACGCAGCAGTTGGCACCTGTGTTTCGTCATCATCAGAGACATGCTGAGGTGGTATTCCCATGTCCTCATCATCAGGAAACATAAGTTGTTGTGCGTCAGTGCAGTCTATGTCTTCCACCGCTGGGGAAGGGCTAGGTGGATGCCCTTGGGAAACCCTGCCAGCAGAGTCTTCAAACAGCATAAGAGACTGCTGCATAACTTGAGGCTCAGACAGTTTCCCTGATATGCATGGGGGTGATGTGACAGACTGATGGGGTTAGTTCAGGCGCCATCTGTGCGCTTTCTGCAGAAGACTGGGTGGGAGATAATGTGAACGTGCTGGATCCACTGTCGGCCACCCAATTGACTAATGCCTGTACCTGCTCAGGCCTTACCATCCTTAGAACGGCATTGGGCCCCACCATATATCGCTGTAAATTCTGGCGGCTACTGGGACCTGAGGTAGTTGGTACACTAGGACGTGTGGATGTGGCAGAACGGCCACGTCCTCTCCCAGCACCAGAGGGTCCACTAACACCACCACGACCATGTCCACGTCCACGTCCCTTAATAGATGTTTTCCTCATTGTTATCGTTCACCACAACAACAAAAATATTATTTGGCCCAATGTATTGTATTCAAATTCAGCTGAATATAAATTTGAGGCCTAGTATTTAGGCGCTGGGTGACCGGTATAGATTTACTGATAGAATTAGACTTGGAAATGCACAGTAGCGTGTGTGTGAAGTTATTCTGAATGACCCTATGTGCACCTTGAATATTATATACCCTTTTAGGGATAGATTTCAAATAGCTCTGATACAGCAGAAACCACTAAATTATGAAATTGCTAAATTGGGAATTGTATTTCAACCCAGAACAAAAAATGTGCTTTGACGGACACTAAATAACTTGCCCAGCCAGAACAGTACAGCGGTAACGACAGATTTAGCGGGATATAAATTTGAGGCCTAGTATTTAGGCGCTGGGTGACCGGTATGGATTTACTGACAGAATTAGACTTGAAAATGCACAGTAGCGTGTGTGTGAAGTTATTCTGAATGACCCTATGTGCACCTTGAATATTATATACCCTTTTAGGGATAGATTTCAAATAGCTCTGATACAGCAGAAACCACTAAATTATGAAATTGCTAAATTGGGAATTGTATTTCAACCCAGAACAAAAAATGTGCTTTGACAGACACTAAATAACTTGCCCAGCCAGAACAGTACAGCGGTAACGACAGATTTAGCGGGATATAAATTTGAGGCCTAGTATTTAGGCGCTGGGTGACCGGTATGGATTTACTGACAGAATTAAACTTGGAAATGCACAGTAGCGTGTGTGTGAAGTTATTCTGAATGACCCTATGTGCACCTTGAATATTATATACCCTTTTAGGGATAGATTTCAAATAGCTCTGATACAGCAGAAACCACTAAATTAGGAAATTGCTAAATTGGGAATTGTTTTTCAACCCAGAACAAAAAATGTGCTTTGACGGACACTAAATAACTTGCCCAGCCAGAACAGTACAGCGGTAACGACAGATTTAGCGGGATATAAATTTGAGGCCTAGTATTTAGGCGCTGGGTGACCGGTATGGATTTACTGACAGAATTAGACTTGGAAATGCACAGTAGCGTGTGTGTGAAGTTATTCTGAATGACCCTATGTGCACCTTGAATATTATATACCCTTTTAGGGATAGATTTCAAATAGCCCTGATACAGCAGAAACCACTAAATTATGAAATTGCTAAATTGGGAATTGTATTTCAACCCAGAACAAAAAATGTGCTTTGACGGACACTAAATAACTTGCCCAGCCAGAACAGTATAGCGGTAACGACAGATTTAGCGGGATATAAGTTTGAGGCCTAGTATTTAGGCGCTGGGTGACCAGTATGGATTTACTGATAGAATTAGACTTGGAAATGCACAGTAGCGTGTGTGTGAAGTTATTCTGAATGACCCTATGTGCACCTTGAATATTATATACCCTTTTAGGGATAGATTTCAAATAGCTCTGATACAGCAGAAACCACTAAATTAGGAAATTGCTAAATTGGGAATTGTTTTTCAACCCAGAACAAAAAATGTGCTTTGACGGACACTAAATAACTTGCCCAGCCAGAACAGTACAGCGGTAACGACAGATTTAGCGGGATATAAATTTGAGGCCTAGTATTTAGGCGCTGGGTGACCGGTATGGATTTACTGACAGAATTAGACTGGGATATGGCCAAAAAATAACCACACTATTGCTGGTTAAATGCACTTGGTGTGACAGCTTGACCAACCACACTACTGAGGGTTAAATGCACTTGGTGACAGGCGCAGCTTGCCCCTGATGTAGTATATGGCCAAAAAATGAACAGACTATTGCTGGTTAAATGCACTTGGTGTGACAGCTTGACCAACCACACTACTGAGGGTTAAATGCACTTGGTGACGGGCGCAGCTTGCCCCTGATGTAGTATATGGCCAAAAAATAAACAGACTATTGCTGGTTAAATGCACTTGGTGTGACAGCTTGACCAACCACACTACTGAGGGTTAAATGCACTTGGTGATGGGCGCAGCTTGCCCCTGATGTAGTATATGGCCAAAAAATAAACAGACTATTGCTGGTTAAATGCACTTGGTGTGACAGCTTCACCCTGATGTAGGCTTTAGCCAAAAAACAACCACACCATTGAGGGTTAAATGCACTTGGTGACAGGCGCAGCTTGCCCCTGATGTAGTATATGGCCAAAAAATGAACAGACTATTGCTGGTTAAATGCACTTGGTGTGATAGCTTGACCAACCACACTACTGACGGTTAAATGCACTTGGTGACGGGCGCAGCTTGCCCCTGATGTAGTATATGGCCAAAAAATGAACAGACTATTGCTGGTTAAATGCACTTGGTGTGACAGCTTGACCAACCACACTACTGAGGGTTAAATGCACTTGGTGATGGGCGCAGCTTGCCCCTAATGTAGTATATGGCCAAAAAATAAACAGACTATTGCTGGTTAAATGCACTTGGTGTGACAGCTTCACCCTGATGTAGGCTTTAGCCAAAAAACAACCACACCATTGAGGGTTAAATGCACTTGGTGACAGGCGCAGCTTGCCCCTGATGTAGTATATGGCCAAAAAATAAACAGACTATTGCTGGTTAAATGCACTTGGTGTGACAGCTTGACCAACCACACTACTGAGGGTTAAATGCACTTGGTGACGGGCGCAGCTTGCCCCTGATGTAGTATATGGCCAAAAAATAAACAGACTATTGCTGGTTAAATGCACTTGGTGTGACAGCTTCACCCTGATGTAGGCTTTAGCCAAAAAACAACCACACCATTGAGGGTTAAATGCACTTGGTGACAGGCGCAGCTTGCCCCTGATGTAGTATATGGCCAAAAAATAAACAGACTATTGCTGGTTAAATGCACGTGGTGTGACAGCTTCACCCTGATGTAGGCTTTAGCCAAAAAACAACCACACCATTGAGGGTTAAATGCACTTGGTGACAGGCGCAGCTTGCCCCTGATGTAGTATATGGCCAAAAAATAAACAGACTATTGCTGGTTAAATGCACTTGGTGTGACAGCTTCACCCTGATGTAGGCTTTAGCCAAAAAACAACCACACCATTGAGGGTTAAATGCACTTGGTCGCAGCTTGTGCTGGCGCACCACAAGTCACAAAATGGCCGCCGATCACCCCAGAAAAAAGTGACTGACAAACGGTCTGGGCAGCCTAAAAACAGTGAGCAATTGAATTTCAGCAGCTCAATGATGCACAGCTGCAGATCGGTCGATTAATCAAGTCCTTTGGAGGAGTTAATCTGCCTAATCTCGCCCTACTGTCGCAGCCGCAACCTCTCCCTACGCTAATCAGAGCAGAGTGACGGGCGGCGCTATGTGACTCCAGCTTAAATAGAGGCTGGGTCACATGGTGCTCTGGCCAATCACAGCCATGCCAATAGTAGGCATGGCTGTGACGGCCTCTTGGGGCAAGTAGTATGACGCTTGTTGATTGGCTGCTTTGCAGCCTTTCAAAAAGCGCCAAGAAAGCGTCACAAAAGCGCCAAGAAAGCGACAAACACCGAACCCGGACTTTTACGAAAATGTCCGGGTTCGGGTCCCTGTCACGGACACCCCAAAATTCGGTACGAACCCGAACTATACAGTTCGAGTTCGCTCATCCCTACTCTTAACTCAAATTTCTTAACTCATCACGTAATCTTGAAACACAGGCCATTTTTTAAAAATATCTTAACGTATTTAATTGCATTAAGTTTACATAACACGTATCATAAAGCATGTGTGTTAACTCTACTACATCCGTATTTCATCCCTTTTCTAATGATTACTTAAAGGGGTTGTCCGGGATTGGGGACCTGGGTCTACATGTACAATGGTCCCCTAAATATTACATTCATGCCTGTCCTTCCCTTACCAGACATTTCTGATGGCACTTTTTTACTTCTCAAATTTTCAGCCGGAAGTGCAGTTTCTATACAGTCAGTGACGTACCGGGTCCCTTTCTGCATAGCAAAGCCTCTCCTTCCGCTTCACAAGGAGCCCGGTGACGTCACAGTCAGCCTCTAATTATTCCAAGCGCATGGAGGGGCAGTAACTATGCGGCAACAGAAGCGCTAAGCCACGCCCCCTCACAGCGCAAAGCCACGCCCGTCACATCGTTAAGCCACGCCCCCCGCCGAGCAGGGCGCATTCTTAGAAAGGAAGGAGGCGTTTAGCTGCGATGGGACCCAGAAAGCATTGAGGCAGGAAGTTACCGGACACATAAACAGAAAGGTAAACAATCAGTGGGGGACTGTAGGAGCCCTGCTGAAGTGTAAAAATACCTAAAAACATCTGGGGGGACCTTCAAACTGCTATTAATAGTGATTTAACTGGTTTAAAAAAAAAATCTTGATCCCGGACAACCCCTTTAATACCTGTTGTGACATGTACAAAATCTTCCGGTTACATCATACATCTCTACCTCACTGAGATTGCGGTACTGATGTATGATGTCACCGGATGATTTCATACGTTTCACACACACATAAATATATATATAGGTATTTTTGTTTATATCTACATAAACTGCAAACATCATTCAGTATTCCGGTCAACGTTCCCGACCATTACATAGATCCCCCACCTAATTTGCATGGGATTCAATCTTGCGGGGGTCTTGGCTCTCTATGACGTACATCACATATTCTCAAAAAATTACCTGTATTATCCAATACAATATATATAAACCTATAAATGCTGCTATAAAAACAACCATAGAATGCCCAGTAGAAATATAAATACTTTATTAGATCATCAATGGATCACAAAAATTCATAAAATATGTTTTATACACAGATATGCTATGGAGAATAGTCAGCAAAACAGACTGGAAACAATAGTCCCCCCCGTCGGTGCCTCAAACACCCACCAAACAGATGAACAACATGTCAGTGTGATGTGCAGTGAGGTGATTCACCAGTAGAGAGTGTCAGTAAACATCCACTACAAGTGTCTGTGATATCCAACTCGCTGCACAACCCAGGGAGAGGTTATTGTGTGAATACAGCAGAAAATGATAATAATATTCTGGAGCACAAGGTTACAACACATCCATCAAATACATCTAGATGCAATCTGCCCATATATAGTAAGTTAAAGATATCAGGCTGTACAATCAAAATCCCACAAAAAAGTATCCACTGGGGACGTGAACATACCCACAGACATGATGGAGGGTGGAGGCACCGAACACAGGGCTGGAAGCCTGCCAGCCTTTCACTTAAATCCTAACTTCCAATTGACGGGAGCTGTGGAGTTCACAGTTAAAGGGGAGAGTTCACTGTGAAAGTCACTGTGAAAGGGCCGGTCACCATCAAAGTCACTGTTAAAGGGGCGGTCAGCGTCAAAGTGACAGTTAAATGGGAGACTTTAACCCGCCTTCTAATTATAAAGTTACCTTGACAACTAAATCAACAGGGAGGGCGGGTTGGCAGCAGATCTTCAAAATGCGGCTTGGCAGGCAGTCTAACGCTGGCAGCCACAAAAAATTATATACCCAACATAACACCATCCAATAACCCCTTATCTAATTTCCAAACTGTTGTCTGGTTTACCTAAACATCCATTAACCAGTCACAATACACTATAGGAGACTTTCCTAACAAATCCCATGTTACCTCATCCTACCTTGTAGACTAGTTTTACCCATCTATAACCTTTTTATAAGGTAAATCCACTATTGGTATAATTCATAATCCATGCAGATTCCACCATATAGGAATTTCTTGATCTTTACCTTTGTTATGATTTATGAGTTGTTTGTGTAAATTCGTAACATTGTGTCATTATTACAGGGAAACTCACTCCCTCGGTCCGCCACCACAAGCCCCCCCCCCCAAAAAAAGGTGGCGCACATGGAGGAGGAGGTAGAAAATGTGGAGACGCCCATGGAGGAGGAGGGAGAAAATGTGCAGGCCACTTCACCCCCAGATGTTGGTGATACAGAGGCGACTGATGAGGAGGCCAGACCTTCCCAGCCATCTGATTCCACCCCCCCAGCTCCAGAAGATGAGGAAGAGGTGGCCTACACCCCCCAATGGGAGGGTAAATATGTACACACATTACTATAATTCGGTATACATAACATATTCACAAGCATCCCACGATCCCCACACCACCCTACATCTCCGGAGCTATAATGCATATGTGTAATGAATCAGAAAAATAGCAGCCCTTAGTTAACATGGCTGCCTGTTTAGCTGAGTTGCATTTGCACCCCGGTTAACAAATTATTATGCATGGGGGCACGGTGTTTGTTGGTCCGTAATAGACTGTCCCTCTGCATCAAGTCAAATCCCGCTGAGGCCTACTCCTAATGGCCGGCCGTGAAGTGGTTAAAACTGGTAACAATGAGGGGACAACAGAAACTTGTGTTATAGGAAAATATAAAAAAAATGCAACATATTATACAAACTACTGAAATAGTATTAACTAACAAAATAATTAACATTCTACTCTATCAGAACTATCACTAAGAAAACAAAAATATAATTAACATAAATATCAATATTTATTGTATTTAGATGTAAATCGGCAGTGTTTAAACACATACTACACACAATGCACTAATTGTCTTGTAAGTAACTCTAATTTTAATTTTTATTTTTTCCAGTAGTGAACAAGGCTGTAAAGGAATTGGAGGTCACCAAAAAGGAATTACTCATAGATGTTGTGGAGCTTAAAAAAATGCAGCATCCGTTCAATAGGAGGTTTTAGCAAATGGAGGAAAAACACCTTCACCAGCTCCAAAAAATGGATACAATATTATTGGAGCTAAAAAAGTTGCCATAGAGGCTTGCTTTCTTATTTTTTTTATAAATACATTTTTTTCAGTTTGATAAAGTGTGCTTTTTTATGTAATTTTACTGTGTAATTTTAGAAATTTGTTGTAAGGCCCCTTTATTTCAGGGTCAGGACAGACAGCAGAACAGACAGCATTAGGTACATGGTAACACTGTAGTATACGCCCCACACATAACTCAGCAGTGTCATGACCTACAAAAGCAAGTATCGGTAACGGTGGAGTATAAGGCCCACACATAAGTCATCAGGGTCAGGACAGACTTCAGCATCAGCACCAGGTAGATGTTAAAGAGGACCTTTCACTAGAATAAAACATCTAAACTAACTATACAGACATGGAGAGCGGCGCCCAGGGATCTCCCTGCACTTACTGTTATACCTGGGCGCCGCTCCGTTCTCCCGGTATAGCCTCCGGTATCTTCCTAGTTAGGCTCCACCCAGTGGAGCCTGCCGGCGTCTCATTCTCCCATGCTGTAGCGCTGGCCAATCGCAGCGCTAAGCTCATAGCATGAGAGAAAAAAAAGCCTCTCAGGCTATGAGCTGAGCGCTGCGATTGGCCAGCGCTACAGCATGGGAGAATGAGACGCCGGCAGGTTCCACTGGGTGGAGCCTAACTATGAAGATACAGGAGGCTATACCGGGAGAACGGAGCTGCGCCCGGGTATAACAGTGAGTGCAGGGAGATCCTTGGGCACCGCTCTCCATGCCTGTATAGTTAGTTTAGATGTTTTATTCTAGTGAAAGGTCCTGTTTAAGGGTCCAGTATAAGGGCTACACATAGCTCGGCCTAACTCAGCACGATAGCCAGCAGCGGGTTTGAAGTGTGCAGCAGGAATTTGTTCCCAGGAATGGGCCCCTACCAGACCAGGACAACACCGAAAATAAACCAAGACACCTCTGACAGCATCATGTTGTAAGTGTGCAGCAGGAATAGGCTAACATGAAAAAAATTTGCACTATTTGACTTTCTAAAATTTTTGTTTAAATAAATAATTATTCTTTTAAACAACAAGAAAAAGAAGTACAAAATTTGCTACACACGACACAACGCATTTCTCTGACTGCTAGAACTTTCAAGATCGGGCACATCAAGTCTATGGCAGATAAATATTTTTAATAACATTTTAACAATAACAATTTCAAACATTTTAACAATAACAGTCCTTTCTGGCTTATTTTAATTATTTTTCATCGAATGCAACTATATATTTTATTATTTTACGGTTCCTCTGAGCCATCCTCCGAACCTTCCTTGAAACCCGCCGCAGCAGCTTATATAGAACCAATCGATCCTTTTCTTGCTCCTTCTGGTACTTGGACATTCGTTTATGGCATTTATTGATTACTGTATGTTTAAAAGAAAAGAAAATATTAATGCAATTTTGTTTTACAGACAATTAGTGCATTGTGTGGAGTAGGTGTATAAACACTTAAGATTTACATCTAAATCCAAAAGTTACACATGTTTATAGTCATTATAGTGTTTTTTGGATTAGCGATCGTTCGAATACAGTTTAATGTTATTTATTTAGTTTATATTTATTAGCTACTTTAGACACTTACGCCACTTGCACACGACCGTGTGCCCTTCGAGACATACAGTCTATGAGCATGCCATATGTCCCTGAGCGGCATACTACATCCTGCACATGGGAGGGCACAGCAGCAGAGGTTACTATGATACTCTCCACATCATCCGCCCGTGGGACTATAGTCCTGTGTTCCTATGAGTGCAGGACAATCGTCCCGCGGGTGGCCGATGCGCACAGCATCAATAGTAACCTATGGTTAATATACATTATCGGCATAGTAACCAATGATGCTGCGCGCTCCTGTGTGCACGTTGTATGCCACTCCGGGACATATTGCATGCTCATGGTCCGTATGTCTCGGGGGGCATACGATCGTGTGCAAGGGGCCTTAGGCTACATGCACACGACTGTTGTGTGCTTTGCATTGTGCGTTAATAGTGTATCTGAAAAACCCGTAAGGCTTCCCTGTGCATTATGCAATTAGCATAACTGCCCAGGCAGCCATTTCAATAACTGCATATTCTTGTCCACAAAACGGACAACAATAGGACTAGTAATATTTTTTCTAGGCACCACATAATGGAGCTAAGGATGGGGACATCACACGAATTTCAGACCGCATATTTTCTGCACCATGGAATTGAATGGGTCCATATCAAAGCTGAAAAACTGAGGATCGGATGCGGAGCTAAACAACGGTCGTGCGCCTAATGCACGGGCGCATTTTTTATTTTTTTTTTATAGTAAGGTAGTTTATGTTGACCCACTCATTGTAGGGACTTATGAACAATTACCAACCGGCCAATTTACTAGTAAGACGCAGCGGGAAGCGACTGGATACACAGGGACATACTATTATGTAACAACAAACCTCCGGGCCCCAGGCGTAGTTGCTTGCTAACCGGGGTGCAAACGCTGCTCAGGTAAACAGTCAGCCAGGTTAACTAAGGTTGGCTATAGTTTAGATTTCTTACACATGTGTGTTTTTGCTCCAGAGTTAAAAGGGGGGTGGGGGGATCATGTGATGCATGTGAATGTATACAGAATTATTTTGATTTGTACACATATTTACCCTCCTTTACCCTCCTCCTCCTCTTCTTCTTGACCTGGGTGATTTGATTCTGGAGGATGAAAAGGTCTGGCCTCTTCCGTCTCTACTTCCACCATTGCGCATACATCAGTGGGCGAAGTGCATACATCAGGGAAGCCCAGACATTTGCATAGGATCCTGCCTGCTGCTCTCCCTCTGACTCCTCCTCAGACTCATCAGGGGGATAAGTGCAGACATCGGGGGGGGGGGGGGGGGGGGGGACTGCATACATCAGAGGGGGAACTGAAGACATCAGGGAGGGAAGTGGCCAAGACAGTTGCAGAGTGTCTGGCCTGCTCTCCCTCCGAATGCTCCTCCGACTCTTCGTCCATCGACACCTGCACCACGTTCAGAACAGGCCTTTTGCATCTTCGTTGTTTTGTTGATGGAACGGGAAAGCCTGTAAATAATCACACAATTTTAAGAGTTTAGACCAAAAACTCAGAATTCATAACGAAGTAATAGATCAAGAAATTCTGAGATGTATTGCTCTGCTTGGGATTATGATTATACACATGGTGTATTTTCCTAAATTTGTGGTTTTATAATATGCAAAAATTACTAGGTACGATGAGCTAACAAGGGGATTTGTTAGGAGGATGTGCTATAGGGCAGCGGTCCCCAACGGCTGGTCCGAGGCCCAGGATCGGGCTCTGGAAGATTGTTTGCTGGGCCATGGCGATCAGGGCCATCTTTAACGCGGTACTAATAAAGCGCTTCCATTATGGAAGTGCTTCATTGGTACAGGAGGACCAGGAAGTGGTGAAGGATCTGTACCCACCGCTTCCTGGTCCTCGGCTCGGCTATCGGCTGTGCAGGGCTGCTCACAGCGTGAGGTTGCTGTGTGACCTCACACTGTGCGCCGCGATACACAGCCAACAGCAGAATGAAGAGGATTGCGATGTTGACCAGGAGCAGGAGAGGTAAGTGTTTATTTTATTTTATTTGCACTGAGGGCTGACATGGGGGCAGATGGCTGACATGGGGGGCTTATGGCTGACAAGGGGGCTGATAGATGGCTAAAGGTTGGGGGGTTGATCTGAGGCATTGGGGGTCTGATCTGAGGTCTGATTGCTGGTCTGACCTGAGGTGTAATGAAAAATATTTTTTTCTTATTGTTCTACTCTAAAACCTAGGTGCATTTTATATAGGGCGAAAAATACGGTACAGTGCAGCACAGACCAGTGCAGCACAGACCAGTGCAGCATAGACCCTAGTCAGTTTATATAGTGTTATATATTTTAATATGCACCTTGTGTTTTTTTATGCGCGTGAATCAGTCAGCGCCGACTAGCACCAGCTAAGCCCCGCCCACCCCTAAGCCCCCCCCCCCAGATCCCCCGCACTCTTCCCCCCCACCCCGTCCCTGGGAAAATTGTCTTGCATGAAACTGGTCCTTGGTGCAAAAAAGGTTTAGGACCACTGCTATACAGTATTGTGGCTGGGTTATTGACAGTTTGGGGAACTAAACAACACTTCTGCAATTAGATACAGGGTTATTGGATGGTGTTATGTTTTTTTAAGTTACTTTTGGTGGCTGCCAGCTTTATACTGTCTGCCAAGCCACATATTCATGATCTGCAGCCTGCCCTCCCTCCCTCCCTGTTGACTTTTTTTTTAATAAACTGTTTTATTTTTTTTTTTCAACATACAAAAAGTTTTCCATATAGCTCATAAGAAAGAACAGATAACATACATATTGACCAAGTAAAAAAAGTTTACAGACATTTAAAATCTATTTCTTCATTAATCATATCGATAATCTGTCCCTGTCCTTATTCTGTTTCTTTTCTCATATCAGCAATATATATCAGAAAACATTTACCATCCCCTCCCTCTCCCACCCCTATCCCTCCCCACTCTCCCTTGGTTGTCCTGTGTGTTTCCATCTAAAGCATTACTTTCCTAGACCATCTTCAGGGGTTTCCAACCTATTCTTTGATCTTCGGGTTTAGTCTTCATTTAATCTATTTCTTCCTTCTTCTTATTATCCCTCTTTACTCCTATGCGTTTGCATTCCCTATCATTTAGTTTTACAGGCATATTCATATCTCTGCACCCTTTCGCATAGGTTTTTCCATTCTTCAATGTTTGGTGGTCTATCCGCTCCCCACCCTCTAGCCACTACGACCCGAGCCAACATTAGGTTTTTGATCCATTTCATTTTATTTTTTCTTTCCATTCCACTTTTCCTAATATATCCGAGCACTGCGGTCGAGATCTCTAGTGGCACGGAGCCCCCAGTTGTTCTGGTAAGCTCCTGAAATACCTGAGTCTAAAAAACCTGCATAGGGGGACAATACCAGATCAGATGTATAAAATCTGCATTATTCGCCTTACATTTCCAGCATCTGGAGTCCTCTGTTTTATACATTCTACTCAGCACCCACGGGGTGATATAAATTCGGTGAAGGATAGAAAACTGTATCAGCCGGAAATTACTCGATAATGTGCTTCCTTTTATACTTTTGTAAATATATCTCCAATCTAAAGTGTTAGAATCCACCTCCAGTGCCCATTTATTTTCACTATTAAATTTCATCACCCCCCCTAATCCCCTTTTAATTTTTTTATATATCTGTGAGATTGATATTTTCCTACCAATACTGTAATTACAGAATTCGGCAAATTCTGAGTGTTCAGTAACTAAGTACTCTTTATTTTTAGTTGACTCAAATGCGTGTTTCAAATGCGAAGATATCTAAACCGTGTGAGGGTATCTAGTTCTATACTAAGCTCCATTTCCTCTAATGCCCTAATCTTTCCTTCCACCGCAATCTGTGATATGTACTTAATACCATTTTTTTTCCAAAATATATAATCATCTAACCTCTGAAACTCACTTAAATTTAGATTCCCCCATATGGGGGTACACTTTAGTGAAAAATTTATTCCCAGTAACTTTTTAACTTTAGCCCATACCAAGTGCATCATATTGCTGATTGGACATTTCCTACCCTTCAATTTTATACTCCCACTCTCCAGAAGACTAATCATATTGTATTGGAGCCCTTCAAACTCGCCCATCAGAAAGTGACGTATTCTGTCATCCTCTGTCATTAACCATTGAAGCTGGGATGCATAATAATAACCTCTAAAACAGGGAACCAACAGACCCCCATCTTCTTCATCCAGCCATAAATATTTTTGTTTCAACCTAACCCTTTTTTTCCCCCATATAAGGTCATTTATCATTCCTTCCAATGCCTTAAAACAGCAATCCCCTATCCACACAGGACATGATGATATGACATAAAGAATCTGTGGTAACAGGACCATCTTAATAATGGCAATTCGGTCCGCCTGCCGCATCAGTAATTTTTGCCAAGTACTTATTTTATTTTTTACCCTTTTAATCATAGGGGAGATATTAAGTTCTATATACTCCTGGGCCCTAGAACTGATTTTTATTCCAAGGTATTCAAATGCTTCTGTAGATTTTAATATCTTCACGTTTATATCCGTTCGCTTAATTTCATAACCAACTGGGAGCAGCACCGACTTCATCCAGTTCACCCTGAAACCGGAGATTTGTCCGAACTGGTTCACTATCCCCATCAGGTATGGCAACGTTTGTGCCCCCCCGTCCAGGAAAAACAGAATGTCATCCGCGTATAAACATATTTTATCTAATACCCCCCTTCCCCCAAACCCCCTGATCTTATCGTCGGCTCACACCTTGCATGCCAACGGTTCCACAAATATGGCAAACAATAATGGGGAGAGTGGGCACCCCTGCCTAGTTCCCCTCTGTAACCCAATTGGCTCAGATATCTCCCCGTTTATTTTTATCCTCACCTTCGATTGGAAATACAACAATTGTACCCATCTAATAAATTTTTCCCCTAAGTTCATCTCATACATTATTTTCCAGAGGTATGCCCACTCCACCCTGTCAAACGCCTTTTCCGCGTCTAATGACAGGATGGAGTGGGCACCCTCACCACCCATCTGGATATTTAACAGTGCCCGACGGATGTTCGTTTGAACCTGACATTTTGGCACAAAACCTGATTGGTCTGGGTGTATTATTTTCCCTATAACTCTTTTTAGACGATTTGCCAGCAACTTAGCACATATTTTAAAATCTGTGTTGAGAAGAGAGATGGGGCGATACGAGTCCACCCTTCTCTTGTCCTTCCCCTTTTTCCCTATCAGGGTTATTACAGCCTCTGAAAAGGAGGCTGGGAGTTTACCCCTGTCCATTGCGTCGTTTAGAACCTGCAAAAGAACTGGGAGAATAACGTCTCCGTACCTTCTATAAATCTCGAAAGGGTGACCATCCAGGCCAGGGCTAGTGTTCCCCTTTATAGATTCCAAGGTATCCCGAAGTTTGTCTAATTCAATGGGTCCATTCAATAGTTCCCTATCCTCCTCCGAGAGTCTGGGGAGCCGCACATCCTTCAAGAAGAGTTTTGTATCCTCACACCCCCCACTCCCTCCGAGGAGTAGAGGTCCTTATAATATTTGACAAATTCCTGCTCGATCCCTCCCGGGTCGGATGTTGTCCCCCCATCTCTCCTCTCAACACACTTAATTCTATTCTCCCCCTTTTGCTTGTGTACAAGTGTGGCCAACAATCTCCCCGGCTTCCCAGATTCCCTGAAATACCGGGCCCCCTCAAAAAAGTCTCCCCGGGATTCTATGTGCTCTTTCTATTACAAACCATTGAGATAAACCCTCATTTTTAAAAGTACCCTGTAGCCACTGATGGATAAACCCTGTTGGGTCCTTTCCCTCCACCCCCTCAGGGAATCCCACTAACCTAATATTTGATCTCCTGGACAAGTCTTCCAGTGCAGTAATTCTATCTATAAGGGTCTTTTTTTCCCCATCCATCCTCTCCACTCTTTTTTTTTGACTCCTTCTAGATCCTTTTTCATACTTCCCGCAGATATTTGCAGCTCTTTAGCCTTGTCCCTGACTCTATTCATATCCTCTTTTATGAAGGAGAGATCCACCTGTACTGACGCAATCTTGAGGGTCAGCTCCTCTAAACTATGATTCGATTTTTGCACCGCTTCCAAAATTACTAACAACTTCCCATCTACTATATTTATTCTCTCCTCCATCCCTTCTCCGCTACCCGACCTCCTGTCCCTCCCCCTCTGGTCCACAACGACCGGTGGGTCTCCCCCTTCCTTCTGGTTTTCCTTATTCGCCCGTAACGAACTCTTTATTTTTGGTGGGGATTTCAGGTATTTTTCTAAACCGGTTACGGTAGTGCTACCCTTCCCTCCTCCCGGCGAGGAGGTACCTACAGATTTTCTGTTTACTCCCTTTGGGGGCATTTCTGCGACCTCCCCAGAAAGTGGCGTCAAGGAAGACGCAGTTCAGACACTACACAAAAACCACCGCAATAAAATACAAATACAATGACAAACTTCCACCCCCTCGCGCTCTTACAGTCCCAAAAAAAAAAGAGTCCAATATAGCGGGGATAGTCCAAGTTCAATTCCTGAACCTCTTCTCCTCTCTTCTTCCCGCTTCACTCCCGAGCGCCAGGATACCAAAATACAACACACAAAAAAAAAAAAAAAAAATTTCAGTTCTCTCTTAGCTCAACCCTTGCTCCTTGAACCTCTAGGGTCATAACCATATATCATATGGCCCGGTTCTTCACATGGAGCTCGCAATCCGCGACCTCCCGATATATCTTCAAGAGCGATAGCTATACAAGTATATTAATACGACACTGTATATAGTCACATCTTCTGCATATAGTCATTCATAGTAGCTAGGGCAGCGTATTAGCATAGGAATAGTTAGTAGGTTAGCGGGTTAGCTAATAAATAAGCCAATATCTGGTTCTCGGTTGCATTAATCAGTTAGTTCATATTACAGAAAAAGTGGAGAATAAAGGATCGATCTCACCAATCTTCAACCCCAGGCTGATGATACCCAAGCAACCACAGGGAGGGGATAGGGACGTTCCTCTTGAAGATCGCCGACTGTAAACGGGTGTTGAAGGCATCAAATAGACATTAAAATGACACCAAACGGAGGAATCCAGAACATCCAGCACATCAGAGCATCTCAAGTGCCATTTCCACCCCCTGATGTCTCAGCGGCATATGAACCTTCTGCAGCAGGAGCATGTAGTAGCAGTGATCTTCCCCATTCACAGCGCCGACCACAGGGACACGCTCAGACAGAAGTACTCCGCAGGAAAAGCCAAGAAGAAAAAGCTAATGCCAGATCACCGCCGCCACTCCGTCCATTGCACCCATGGTTACGGCGCACTCGCCCAGAAATAGCAGGAGCGGAAACAGCCGAGGGACGTCGGCATCCGTGGCTCACCAAAGCAACCAAGCGGGAGAGAGCAGAGGCAAGATCTTCACCTCTGCTTAGGTTATTCTATCCCACGTATGCGCCAACCCAGAAAAGACCCTGATCCAAGAGGCGGCAGGAGGAGGTGGAAGACGCCGTCAGCAGCGCTTCAGCCGGGCATCCAGGCGGTGGGGAGGGGGCGGAGGGCGTGACGCGACGTCCTCACGTCATTACGTCCTGAAGCGTCATCGCCCTCCCTGTTGACTTACTTGTCACTGTCACTTATTAGAAGGGAGCTTAAAGGGATTCTGTCTCCCGGATTTCACTTACTGAGCTGTTAACATGACCACATCAGTCTTCACGATTTATATTACAAGTATTACTGCGCTGTGTCTTGTAATTTGTCTGTAAAATCGCTTTTATTAATATGCAAATTACCTAAATAAGGAGCCCAAGGGGCTGTCCCTTTGTCCGGTGTAGCCCAGCCACACCCCTTCTTCTTGAGCCCAGCACTGCCCCACTGCTAATTTATTCACTCCTCATCGCCGACCTCATATGCCTCGTGCACCGTAATCTCGCGCATGCACCTTGGATAGACCTGCCAGCACCCTCGCGGTGTCCTGGCATCGGCCTCACAGAACACATTGTGCATGCGCTGACTGGTCTTTCCACGGCGCATGAGCGAGATTACGGTGCACCAGGCATATGAGGTCGGCGATGAGGAGTGAATAAATTAGCAGTGGGGCGGTGCTGGGCTGAAGAATAAGGGGTGTGGCTAAGCTCCACCGGACAGAGGGACAGCCCCTTGGGCTCCTTATTTAGGTCATTTGCATATTAATAAAAGAGATTTTACAGACAAATTACAAGACACAGCGCAGTAATACTAGTATATTGTAATATAAATCGTGGTCATGTTAACAGCTCAGTAAGTGAAATCCTGGTGACAGAATCCCTTTAAACTCGCTTGCCCATAGGTGGCGACTGGTGAGCGGACTTGATGGTTAAATTCTATTTATCCACAGTTTATCTCAGGTCTATTCAGCGGTTAATTTTAGTCTTCCATGTAAAATCAACAGTTTACATCACTAATGTTTGATCTCCCATATCTTCCACCTATTGCATTCCTAACCTCTCATATAGCATTGAATTATTGGTTTATGAGGTGAACTTATGAACTTACTGGTGTGTGTGTGTATATATATATATATATATATATATATATATATATATATATATACTCTGTAATCCCATGCAAATTACGAGGGGGATGTATGTAATGGACGGGGCCTTTTCTACGGAATACTTAACAGGGCCATTTCTAGGGGCGGGCGGGACGGGCGGCCGCCCGGGGCGCTGTCAGAAGCAGGGGGCGCCCGTTGAGGTAAAAAAAAAAAAAAATTTGGTTATGTAGGTAAAGGTTCGGGCGGCCGGCTCAGTGCTGCACAGCCTGCCTGCGCTGCAGACTGCTGAGTTGTTAATGTAGCGTGGCCGAGCTCTGTTCGGTCCGGCCCGGGGTACAGGAGCATTTGTTTCCTGTACCCGGCCGGACTGAAAGGAAGTGCACACTAAGTGAGCACTTCCTGTCAGCCGGGTACAGGAAACAAAAGCTCCTGTACCGCGGAGCGAACAGAGCTCGGCCACGCTACATTAGAGGTGACATTGATAAGGGGGAGGAAATGAGAGTGACGGGGGGGAGTAGAATGAGAGTGACAAGGTGGGGGGGAGTAGAATGAGAGTGACAAGGTGGGGGGGAGTAGAATGAGAGTGACAAGGTGGGGGGGGGAGTAGAATGAGAGTGACAAGGGGGTGGGGGGAGTAGAATGAGAGTGACAAGGGGGGTGGGGGGAGTAGAATGAGAGTGACAAGGGGGGTGGGGGGAATAGAATGAGAGTGACAAGGGGGGGGTGGGAGAAGAGAGGGACAAGGGGGGGGGAGAAGAGAGTGACAAGGGAGGGGGGAGAAGAGAGTGACAAGGGAGGGGGGAGAAGAGAGTGACAAGGGGGGGAGAAGAGAGTGACAATGGGGGGGAGAAGAGAGTGACAAGGGAGGGGGAGAAGAGAGTGACAAGGGAGGGGGAGAAGAGAGTGACAAGGGAGGGGGAGAAGAGAGTGACAAGGGAGGGGGGAGAAGAGAGTGACAAGGGAGGGGGGAGAAGAGAGTGACAAGGGAGGGGGGAGAAGAGAGTGACAAGGGAGGAGGGGAGAAGAGAGTGACAAGGGAGGGGGGGAGAAGAGAGTGACAAGGGAGGGGGGGAGAAGTGAGTGACAAGGGAGGGGGGGGAGAAGTGAGTGACAAGGGAGGGGGGAGGAGAGAGTGACAAGGGAGGGGGGAGAAGAGAGTGACAAGGGAGGGGGGAGAAGAGAGTGACAAGGGAGGGGGGAGAAGAGAGTGACAAGGGAGGGGGGAGAAGAGAGTGACAAGGGAGGGGGGAGAAGAGAGTGACAAGGGAGGGGGGAGAAGAGAGTGACAAGGGAGGGGGGAGAAGAGAGTGACAAGAGAGGGGGAGAAGAGAGTGACAAGGGAGGGGGGGAGAAGAGAGTGACAAGGGAGGGGGGGAGAAGAGAGTGACAAGGGAGGGGGGGGGGAGAAGAGAGTGACAAGGGAGGGGGGG
The DNA here is from genome assembly GCF_014858855.1 of Bufo gargarizans. Classification (NCBI taxonomy): domain Eukaryota; kingdom Metazoa; phylum Chordata; class Amphibia; order Anura; family Bufonidae; genus Bufo; species Bufo gargarizans. Next base: position 365,536,188 of record NC_058081.1, on the reverse strand, counting down.
GGAGAAGAGAGTGACAAGGGAGGGGGAGAAGAGAGTGACAAGGGAGGGGGAGAAGAGAGTGACAAGGGAGGGGGAGAAGAGAGTGACAAGGGAGGGGGGAGAAGAGAGTGACAAGGGAGGGGGAGAAGAGAGTGACAAGGGAGGAGGGGAGAAGAGAGTGACAAGGGAGGGGGGGAGAAGAGAGTGACAAGGGAGGGGGGGAGAAGTGAGTGACAAGGGAGGGGGGGGAGAAGTGAGTGACAAGGGAGGGGGGAGGAGAGAGTGACAAGGGAGGGGGGAGAAGAGAGTGACAAGGGAGGGGGGAGAAGAGAGTGACAAGGGAGGGGGAGAAGAGAGTGACAAGGGAGGGGGGAGAAGAGAGTGACAAGGGAGGGGGGAGAAGAGAGTGACAAGGGAGGGGGGAGAAGAGAGTGACAAGAGAGGGGGAGAAGAGAGTGACAAGGGAGGGGGGGAGAAGAGAGTGACAAGGGAGGGGGGGAGAAGAGAGTGACAAGGGAGGGGGGGGGGAGAAGAGAGTGACAAGGGAGGGGGGGGGGAGAAGAGAGTGACAAGGGAGGGGGGGAGAAGAGAGTGACAAGGGAGTCCACAGAGCCAGACCAAGAGCCAGACTGCAGCCAGAGACCAGATCATCTAATTGTCCTGGTGGTAAGTAGACAATGCAATATGTGTATTATTTAATTGTTTAGTTATTAATACTACATTTTGTGGACCGCACATCGCCGGCACTAAGAGAATATGCCTATTCTTGTCCGTTATTGGGGACAAGAATAGGACATGTACTATTTTTTTTCAGGATCGGAATTGCGGATCCGGGTCCGCAATTCCGGATCTGATAAGGGGGGGGGGGGAGTCAATTTTTATCTTGCCTAGGGCGGCAAAAATCCTTGCACCGGCCCTGGTCAGAAGGGGAGCGCCGGCAGGGGCGCCCTCTTGTCGTTTCTCGGCCGTGCGCCCTGGCTCCCTCCCTCTGACATCTCTTCTGACCTGCGCCCGAGTGCCGAGTCCTCTCACTCTTCAGACAGTGCGGGCGGCACTTACTGACATCACGCGCCTGATCCTCCCACTAGGCGGTGCAGGCGCGTGACATTCAGTGAGTGAGTGAGCGCCGCACTGCCAGCCTGTTACCGCCCGCCCTGAGCAGTGCTGATGCCTGCTGTGAGGCGAGTGATGGTCTGGGGGGGCATTAATTACAATGGGGGGATGGGGGTTATTACAATGGGGGGGGCATTAATTACAATGGGGGGAATTAATTACAATGGGGGGGCCACTGTGGGAGACATGAAAATGGGGGCCACTGTCACTGTGGGGGACACAGGATCACTATGGACATTATTTAGAATGGAGGCTGCTGTTGGTGTCATTACTCATTATAACTGTATAATGTCTGATAGGCCTAGTCCTGAGCTGAGTTATATTACCCTGCCCATGCCCTGTATAATAATGTACCCATCCCTGATACCCCTTAGTTATATTACCCCGCTGGAGTAATATAACTAAGGGGTATCAGGGTACATTATTATACAGGGCAGGGTAATATAACTCAGGACTAGGCCTATCAGACATTATACAGTTATAATGACATCCACAGCAGCCTCCATTCTAAATAATGTCCATAGTGATCCTTATTAAAAATAATGTCCCCCCACAGGCAGGCAGTGCGGGCGGCGGCGCTCACTCGCTGTACCTCACGCACTGCGTGACGTACAGTGAGTGAGGTGAGCACCGCCGCCCGCACTACCTGCCTGTTACCGCCCGCCCGGAGCAGTGCTGAGAAAGAAGCCTGCTGTGAGTGAGAGCCTGAGTCTATGGGACAGTGGGTCACTGTGACCGTCCGTGCAATGTGGTTCCACATTTTTTACAATGGGGAGACACTTATTTCATCGAGCAGTTGTGGGGGGGGGGAGTTTTTTTGACACTCGCCCTGAGAGAAATTTTACCTAGAAACTGCACTGATACTGAAATATGTTTGCAGTTGATGTATATAAACAATGAGACGTATATATATATTTATGTGTGTGTGAAATCTATGAAATCATCCGGTGACATCATACATGGGTCCCGCGCTGTGTGTATAACTCTATATATGTATACAATCACAGCGAGGGAGAGATGTATGACGTACCCGGATGATTTTGTACATGTCAAAACCGGTATTAAGTAATCATTTGTAAAATAGATTGCAACAAAAGCCCTGTTTTATGAATGCCCAGACTCTTGTATTTTGTCTGCTGTTCATTTAGTTAACCGTATTTAGCCCTTTAAATGTACACAAACCACTTTATCTGCTTATGACGTAATTAGCGAACACAATGTATATTGCCACAAACAATGGTCTTAGTCATGGACCGCATGTCTGTCCCCTTTATCCAATTATCTCCAGGATATAGAGGAGAGATTTTACTATTCGTATAGGAGTGTGTTATATTTTAGGCTACTTTCACACCTGCGTTAGGTGCGGATCCGTCTGGTATCTGCACAGACGGATCTGCACCGATAATGCAAACGCTTGTATCTGTTCCAAACGGATCCGTTTTGACTTACACTGAAAGTCAATGGGAGGCAGATCCGTTTTGACTTACACTGAAAGTCAATGGGAGGCGGATCCGTTTTGACTTACACTGAAAGTCAATGGGAGGCGGATCCGTTTTCAATTGCACCATTTTTTGTCAGTGAAAACGGATCCGTCCCCATTGACTTACATTGTAAGTCAGCAAGCAGCGTTTTGGTGTCCGCCTCCAGAGCGGAATGGAGGCGGAACGGAGGCAAACTGATGCATTCTGGGCGGATCCTTATCCATTCAGAATGCATTGGGGCTAAATTGATCCGTTTTGGACCGCTTGTGAGAGCCCTGAAACGGATCTCAAAAGCGGACCCTGAAATGCCAGTGTGAAAGTAGCCTTACTGTATATTGATTGGTGACTGTATTTTGTGTGCCTGTTTCCCACAAGGGCCCCGTGTGAGTAACCCTTGCCGGAGGTTACCCCTACTACATCTGTACGGATTAGCAGCATTACTATATATGTACATTACAGAGTGTTGTAAAGAGAGGGACCAAATTCATGTAAGCATTGTACCTGGGCATAATCTTGAACTGTACTCCACTACTCGATCGTACTTTAGCCTCTTGATGTCACACCGTTTTTTGGGGATGGCTGGTATCTCATGCTGCACTCCATATTTGGCATATAACTCTGATTGAAGAGACAGTACTATCTCCCTTTTGTCCTTTCTTTTTGTGGTCCGGTGTCATATCCCTGAAGAAGAAATTGCTGATGGATAAATATGAAAGCATATATTGAAAACATTTTTAGTATACCACATATTAAACATATATCCGGAAGAAAAAAATAAAAATTTGAAAACCAAATTTAAATTTTCATGTTACTGTTAAGAATCCTGATTCTATTGCGATTATATGTGGGTGGGCTCTGACTAATCAGATATTGCCCAAGTAAGCTGAGATGTACCTGTCTTGTTAAAGCACAGTACCGTATGGATAGCTGGGTCACCTCGCCACGGTGCACCCTGTGTAACGCAAAATGAACCTGTAAAACCTTACATTCAGACTAAGAAAGATCTTGGTCATAAAATAGAATCTCTATATATATATATATATATATATATATATTGTGCGTGGTATATATATATATATATATATATATATATATAGTGGCAGGAAAATTGATGTGCTATGTGCATGTGATAGAGTTTTTCCATGGACCATACATACATGCTACTAACATCGTGTGCCGACAAAACATGAATGCTAATTTCACCAATTTGCAATATATACTGTAACCACTTAAAATGTGTTGAATTGACTTTGACACAAAAAAATATTAAAAATCGTATCAATATAGATAATAATCACATCTACGAATATTTCTGAATTTGTGATCTACAGAATAATCATTGTACTGCATGCAATATGTACAAAAACAACATATATGCTTTAAGAGAATATTACTTACAGTTAATATGATGTTGTCCTCATCTTTCTCAAGTATGTGTCTGAACTTTGACGTACTTCCAGTAGCCATTGTAGTCATTCACTTGTAAAGTTCAACTAGATGATGAATGCTTTATACACACTGGTCACAGTCACTGGGCGGTTCTAGTACTGTAAATTATGTCATATGCTTTTTCACGCACGTTTACGTTACCCACTTTATTTAAATTAGGGACAGCGATAGTGAATTTAAAAAATAAAATAAAATAAAAACAAATTAAAAAAGATAATCGAATATTATTTGGAACAATTTTTTTTAATCAAAATCAATATTTCGATTATTCCACCTGGCCGTTGCCGTACTGGTGCTTCTTCCTGCTTGGCCTGCCTGACCGAGGTAATCGTCTAAGCACGTCTAGCCAAATTTTCTTTTAGCAAACTATTGGAGATTGGCTGAATATTGCCATATGTTCTTTTTATTGGAATAATCACGAATATAAAAAAAAAAACGAATATATATATCAATATAGCGAATATATTCATTATTTAATCAACTCCGGCATACACCTCCCCGACAAGCGTCCCTGTCACCATGGGAACGCCTGTGGGTTAGAATATACCATCGGATCTGAGTTTTCCCTGAGATCGTGAAAACTCAGATCCGATGGTATATTCTAACCCACAGGCGTTCCCATGGTGACGGGGACGCTTGTCGGGGAGCAGTATGCAAAAGTGGAATAACAGTACATATTGAAAAAAATATATACAAATATTCTAAATAACGCTATATTGCTATAACTTCAATTGCTATAACTGCAATTTAGCTAATATAGTGATATAATTTTTTTATAGTCAATTTTTTTTGTCTCTTCTGAAGTTAAGGAGAGACAAAAAAAATTTGACTATAAAAAAAGATTATAGCACTATATTAGCTAAATTGCAGTCTATATGTGTATTTTACGAATATTCGCTATATTGCTATAATTAGTTTTTTAGAATATGACAAATATTCTAAAAAACCAAGTTATAGAAATATAGCGAATATTAGAAAAATACACATATAGACTGCAAATTAGCTAATATAGTGCTCTAGTATTTTTTTTTATAGTTTTTTTTTTCCAAAAATAAAAATTCAGAAGAGACCAAAAAACTTCAAAAAAGTTTATAGCACTATATTAGCTAAATTATGTGTACTTTACGAATATTCTTGATATTGGTATAACTTCGTATTTTAGAATCTTCGTAATATTCTAAAAATCTAAGTTATAGCAATATAGCGAATATTCGTAAAATACATACTGTATATTAGCCATAGCCAACCAATATGAAAGTTGATTTATACAGTTTAAAGAAAATCGCAATACGCGAATAATTTAATCGCATATTATTCGAAATAAATAGAAGAATGACAAATATTCGATTTCGACTAATATAAGACAAATATTCAATCAAATATTCGCGAAATATCGCAAAATCGAATATGGCACCTCCCGCTCAACACTACTCCTAATACGGGTTGGAGGAGGCGGTCTCCTCACTAGGAGACCACCTCCTCCAACCCTTCAATGCCTGCAACACCCAAAATGATTTTGTCACATCCAGTTTTGCCCGACACAACCAAAAGCCACTCAGCCATGAACTTCCCCATCATGGACACCGACCACCCCTCCTCTTTGCAATGCCCGACAAACAACAACAGAACCCAATCTTCCAGACCATGCCCCTGAAAACGCTGATATCATTCCTCCCAACACCCTCATGCCTTATCATATGCCGCCCAGGTCCCCTCCGACAAGGATTCCCTCACCAACTCTCCAACCGACCAAATGGCAGGTTCCTGGGGAAAGCTTGCTCCTTGCTCGTCTGCCTCCGGTGCCAACACCTGAAACCGGTCCCACTGAAAACGAAACAAGGCATGTGCAATTGAGTTACTTACCCCCGGCATATGAGTCGCTACTATCCAAGTATTCAGTGATAGACAACCTAAAACCAAATGCTGAAGCAAGCACACAACCGGCGGAGATGAAGCCGAAATATGATTAATAGCCTCCACCACCACTAAGTTGTCACAATGAAATTGCACCTTCCTATTTAAAAAAAAAAATTCCCCCCAAATGGACCAAATTCCCACAATGGGAAAAAGCTCTAGAAACACTAAATTCTTCACCCAGCCTTCTTCCTTCCATCTCAATGGCCACTCGCCTACACACCAGTGACCCTGTAAATACACCCCAAAACCGTGCCCATCAGCCGCATCAGTAAACAAGTCCAGCTCTGCCGCCAACACCCTATCTGCCATCCATAAAGTCCGCCCATTATATCTTTCCAAAAAGGAAGCCCACACCTTTAAATCATCCCGCAGCTCCCGAATAAGCCGCACAAAATGATGAGGAGCCTGAACCCCCGCAGTCGCCCTAGCCAATTTTCTACAAAAAATCCGCCCCATTGGCATATTTAGCTTACCCAACAAAGACTGCAACTCATAGAACGAGGTATACACCACCGAACACAATCCCGTCGTTAACCGAACCCCCTTTTGGAAATGAAAGGTGGTGGATAAGGCAAAATTTGTTAGGCCCCCTATTTGGAACAACCCCAAATAGTGACACCCACAGATCTTGCATCGGTAGGTCCTGAAAGGGCCCTGCCATGTGACCTAAGTCCACCTCTTTTTGCAATTTCTCGGTCACCACCCCTGGACACTGCATCTCCGACTTCAAATTTTTTCTCCCTTGCCAAAAATCACCCCAAATGAACGGAATCCGAAAACCCTCCCTAAAACCCCCAAACAAAAACGCTGCCTCCACATTAGGGTACCTATTTAGAAAGGGTACCATCTCATTTACCCGAATTGGCGTCCACCCCTTTTCCATACCCCTCGCCCCCTCTTTTCCTCTACGACCTCTGCACTCCTTGATTCCCCCTACATGAGGAACACTCGTGCTTAAATTTGCACTTATCCCCAAACCTGAAACCACCCTCATTAAACTGGAAACATAACCCCTTTTGTAAGGCTGCCGAGCGCTCTGATTGCGCAGAACCCCCGGTGCCCCCTGAAAAGGACTGCCCTGCCCTGACTAGGGCCATCACCCGCATCCAAATACCTATATCTTTATGATCCCACCGGTTGCCGAAATTGCTCATCATACCTCAACCAACCGAGCCCCACATATACCCTATATGCCTCCCCTATCGCATCCAGTTAACAGAGAAGCGCAGAACAATTCTCCTGCGCTTTCTCCCCAATGACACTGGCCAGGATCACAAACACATGCATCCTGTTGGAAAAAAGTCAGCGGAATCAAACGATACCGCCGCCTATCCTCGTCTTCTTTCTTTTTATCATCCTTCCTTTCCCTATCCAAATTAAACCTCTCAAGGGGGAGCAATGAGAAAATCTCCACATATTGCCCTTTCCAAATTTTTTCTTTTACCTCCATCCTCAAATGTGCCCCCAGAGGCCCCTCAAAGCAAGCATAAACCTCCCCTCATGCAGCATCATCTAAACACGGCCCCCCCGTCCATATCCTTACCACCCTCACTCTCACTAACCCCATCCATATCTTTCGAACCCTGTAACGATGCCCCGCGGGCCCCTGCATCCATAGCCCTATTACCCCCCATCTGTTCCGCAATACCCAGTTCTCGTGACCCCTGCATTCCGCAAGCAGCCAGCGGTGACCCCATCCCAGGTCCTGCCAGTCCTTTTACTAGCTCCCGCAAACTCAATAATAAATCCCTCAGCCCACCAGCTACGGACTCCCCCGGGCCCCCGCCAACCCCGGAAGCCCCCCCGAAACAAGCAACCACTAATGAGGACTCCCCACGTGTGTCACTCACCTGGCTGCTGTAAATCCAACAGCCGTAACCAGCGGAAACGGACAGTGACGATCTCTCCTCTGACTGTCACCTGGACTTCAGTACTGCCTGTGCCACCACTTGCTGCTGCTCCTGCACTTCCGCAGCTCCGCCACTAGAGGCCGCCATTGTACAAGCTGGAACCAACTATGACTGCCCGATCACTGAAGAAAGCCCAGGAGCCTGCGCTTCTGCAGCTCCGCCACTAGAGGCCACCCTTGACCAAGCCGGAGCCATCTCTGAGCCAGCCACACGCTGCCCAATCAGGGAAGGAAGCACAGGGCTGCCATCTTGACCCTGCCAACACGTGGAAGACCTGGCATCTCTCCCCCACCGGGCAAGGTGAGTCCGACCTGACCCACCTGCCAAACCTGGTCCTGCATCCCCGCCGGCTGAATCGGATGAAGGAGCCTCTTGCCTCCCCCACCAAGGATCCCGCCGTCCTACAGGATTCCTCCCGGCACGCGACCGCTTGACACTGGTGTTCTTACCTGCGGTGTGTGCCGAAGGGTCCCCAGAGGGACCTTCCGGACTAAGGCGCGCCGGAGGCCTGGTCCTCCACGGCCGGTTAATGGGGGCATCCGTAGAAGCTGGATCCCCCGACCCCGGCAGCAGGCCCGCCACAGAAGCCTGCAGCCACTCCTGACCCCTACTCTCCGCTGCTGCCTGGAGTTGCACCAGCAGCACATCGATTGCAGACATAGTCGCAGGTACCCAAGAGCCACTAAAGAAGTAGTGCAGCAGCTCTGACAATGCGGCTGCTGCAGATTTGGCTGTTCCCTGCAAAATGGCCTTCCCGCTCCTCCCACCCCTTTTAAAACCTTACCCCCTCCCCTAATGCAACGCCCACCTAAAACCTAGCAATTAACCCCTTACTTCCCTAACAGCTCCACTCCCTTCAGGCCTCTGTCATGCCAGGCATCCCCCCAGTCTTGCAGCCCTAGGTCTGGCCTGTACTTGATGATAATGATGATAATGCCCCCTCTTCCCACGGCTTCCATGTGTAATAGATCACATCATCATCCTCTAATGTCTGTTTGTCACTTCTGTCATCCTAACCAGTCTCATGACCACTGTCATGATCACTAGTTGCACGCCTAAGGGAGGACGCAGTAGACCTTTCCTCCAAGTCTGTGCTGGTCTGTAGCTGCTGACTGTCCTCACTAAGCTCACTCTCGTTGAAAATTGGAGTAAAGCTGGCAGCATGCATTACTTCTCGAGCAGAAGAAGCAGCAAAAGAAAAGGGCAGTTATAGGACAGTGGAGGGCAAAGAGGTTGTTCCTGGGCCATTCCAACTTAGTGTGGTGTTAGAGGAACCCACCAATTCCTGGCTGTGTGTATCTGTTGTCACCTGAGATGATGTTGAAGAGTCAGTCAACCATTCCAGTAGAGCTGGATTGTTGGTCAAAATACAACTGCTGGATGACAGTGGAAGCTCTGGCATGTTGATGTGGCTACAGCTACCACCACCCTTTCTTCTGCTGCTACTTGTGCCAGCTACTTGTGCCTATATATTATAGAGCCTGTTGACAATGAGTCTGATGCACAATACGTCTATGTATAACTGAAGAGATTAATTTTCAATGGCGCAGCAGATGAACTAGGTACATGCACCTATATATTAGACTGGCTGTTGAGACTAAGTCTAAACCACAGCCAGTCTATGTATAACAGAACAAATTAAGTATAAATGATGCACAGTATGTCTATGTATAACTGAACAGATTAATCATTAATGGTACAGCAGATAAACCAGCTACACAAGCCTATACAGTGAGGAACAGAAGTATTCGAACACCCTGCAATTTTGCAAGTTCTTCCACTTAGAAATCATGGTGGGGTCTGAAATTTACATTGTAGGTGCATTCCCACTTTGAGAGACAGAATAAAAAAATAATAATCAGAAAATCACATTGTATGATTTTTAAAGAATTTATTGCTTGCACTGCTGAACATAAGTATTTGAACACCTGTGAAAATCAATGTTAATATTTGGTACAGAAGCTTTTGTTTGCAATTACAGAGGTCAAACGTTTCCTGTAGTTCTTGACCAGGTTTGCACACACTGCAACAGGGATTTTGGCCCACTCTTCCACACAGATCTCCTCTAGCTTTGTCAGGTTTCGGGGCTGTCGCTGAGCAACATAAAGTTTCAGCTCCCTCCAAAGATGTTGATATGCTTCTTACGGAGCCACTTCTTGGTTATCCTGGCTGTGTGCTTCGAGTCGCTGTCATGTTGGAAGACCCAGCCATGACCCATCTTCAAGGCTCTGACTGAGGGAAGGAGGTTGTTGCTTAAAATCTCGCAATAAATGGCCCCATTCATCCTCTCCGTAATACAGTGCAGTTCCCTTCGCAGAAAAGCATCTCCAAAGCATGATGTTACCACCCCCATGCTTCACATTAGGGATGGTGTTCTTGGGATGCAACTTATCCTTCTTTTTCCTCCGAACACTACGAGTGAAGTTTAGACCAAAAAGTTCTACTTTGGTCTCATCTAACCACATGACTTTCTCTCATGCCTCCTCTGGATCATCCAGATGGTCATTGGCAAACTTCAGATGGGCCTGGACATGTGATGACTTGAGCAGGGGAACCTTCCGTGCAATGCATGATTTGAAACCATGATGGCGTAGTGTTCTACCGACAATGACCTTTGAAACTGTGGTCCCCTCTCTCTTCATGTCATTAACCAACTCTTCCCTTGTAGTTCTGGGTTGATTCCTCACCTTTGTTATCATCGGTGATACCCCACGAGATGAGATCTTGCATGGAGCCCCAGTCCGAGGGAGACTGACAGTCGTCTTTAGCCTCTTCCATTTTCTAACAATTTCTCCATCAGTTGATCCATTTTCACCAAGCTGCTTGGCAATTGCTCCGTAGCTCTTTCCAGCCTTGTGGAGGTTCACAATTTTGTCTCTGGTGTCTTTTGACAGCTCTTTAGTCTTGCCCATGGTAGTAGTTGGCGTCTAAATGACTGTCGGGTGGACAGGTGTCTTTAAACAGCTCAGACAGGTGCTACTAAGTTAGATTAATGAGTGAAGTAGCGGTGGACTTTTTAAAGGCACAGTAACAGGTCTTTGAACACCTGAAAAACAGCAAGAATTCTGGTTCTCAAATACTTTTTTAAATAATAAATAAATTAACAAATAAATTCTTTAAAAATAATACAATGTGATTTCCTGATTTTTTATATTTTTTATTCTGTCTCTCAGAGTGGGAATGCACCTACAATGTGAATTTCAGACCCCTCCATGAAAATCGCAGGGGTTCAAATACTTCTGCTCCTCACGTATATTAAAACGGCTGTTGAGACTAAGTCTTATGCACAGTCACTCTATGTATATCAGAAAAGGTAGGAGGCCACAGCAGCATATCCACGAAATCCTCTTTATTCAAACGAGCGCCTCACGACAAGGCATAAAATTAACAGCGACGTTTCGGCTATGACTAGCCTTTATCAAGCATGTATAACAATTAAAATCACTGCATATAAATACCCATATTAGATACGCCCACTATACTGCTCAACCAGTAAAATCCAGAGACTGCAGGTAACACCCACCCATCGCTAGATGTCATCCAAATTACTCACATAGATCAGCTGACTAGAATCCCATATTCACCTGTAAGGAATTGTGTCGTCCATTTTTCCTTACAGGTGATGGCGTTGCGTCGTCCATAATGTGCATGTTGTTTATCTCCATCGCATCATCAAACCGCGTCAACTGCAGAGCGCCGTTGAGCACGTGATGTGTACGCCAGAGGGCAGCTCTCCGCTCCGCCTGTTCGCATTGATGAGCGTCATCAAACGGCGGCCCGCTCGCGTCATCGGAAGCGGCCAGCTATGCATCATCAATACGGGCGGCTGGAAAGACGTCATCAAGCGGCGCCATGCTTACGGACCAAAGTCGCGTCGCATAGCGATGCGAAAAACAGACATGCGCACAAACGATCAACGAAACAACAGCTGGGCAAAACCCACACGTCAAAGCAAATACTATATGGAGTGACAAACACAGTGACACATAACCCCATACATTCTGACAAATAATACAGTAAATAAGGTCCACATTGTGAATGCAAAGGTCAGGAGTGAGTGGCATGTGGGCCCAATGGTTATGGGGCCCCCATGCCAACCAGGCCGTCCCTTAAAGAAAACAAATAGGTGGGTGTTTTGGGCAATCAATTATATGGTAATGCAGTAAAAAATATACAACATTAAAATACAAGACAATACAACACAAGAGAGATCAACGTATGCCTGCCACATTGAATTCTAAATTCAACCCAAAGGGTTGTAAAGACTTCAATGTGTAGATCCACTTGAGCTCCTTCTTCCTTAATATTGCGTCCTTATCTCCTCCTCTCCGCAAAGGTCCCACACTATCTATAACTCGAAAACGAAGTTGGTTGACCGAATGCCCTGCATCTACAAAGTGCTTTGCGACAGGTTTATCCATGTTTTTGTTACGTATGGTACTCTTATGCTTATTAATACGCTCCCTAACCTCCATGGTAGTCTCACCCACGTAGGTGAGGCTGCAGGGACACTGGATGGCATATATCACATCACGTGACCTACACGTATAATAACCATTGATTTTATATTTCTTGCCACTATATGGATGGAAAAAATGGTCCCCCTTGAGAACATTCCCACAATTGCAGCATGATAGACATGGATACGTCCCATTTTTGCGGGGAGCAAGTAATTTTTGTTTCACTGTCACATCGCATATATCTGTTTTGACCAGCCTATCACGTAGGCTAGGATTCCGCCTGTATGCCATCATCGGTTGGGAATTGAATTCTTTTATCTCTGGCAACCCCCGCTGGAGTATATGCCATTCCTTTCTAAGGACGTGGGCAATATCACCACTATCCCGACCGAAGATGGACACAAACGGAATCCTAGCCTCGGATGGAGTTCTCACTGTTTTCTGTAGTGCAGTGCGTCTGTCAACCAACTTCGCCTTCTTTTTAGTCCTATCAAGTAAAGATTTTGGATAACCCCGTTCCATGGAGCTACATTTGAGCACTTTACGTGAATACTACAGGAACCGACGCATTCCAAGAGGGTTGCGGTCCCATCTACGGCCAAACCTCTTTCCGAATGACACGGATTTTTGTAGCAAATTCGAAGCGGTGAGTAATAAATACTCTTTTGAATTGATTTTGCTTAACATAGATTATCTATGTAAAGAGGTGGACAACATCAAAAAAATGATTGTGGATTTGAACACACAAATCCAGGCTCTGTCTAATGTTGATGAATTTACGGCATATAGTGATAAGATCACACAACAGGTCCAACGCCATAAAAGCGAAACAGAACGTGTCAAAAGAGAAAAATGGCACAGAGACTTGGAAGATTATCAGGCCGGCAAAGTCTACAATTGGCGTAACCAACAGCCGCAAGGCAGACCTAGGAGGAGATACAATAGAAGGTTTGACCGTAGCCATTTTGGCTTTTCTACACTCTCTGATTCCACCGATGAGCCCTCCACGTCAGCACCTTTTTTAGGTCGGCAAGGCGACAGGGATGTCGCCGAGGTGGAAGGAAACACCAACGGGCATACAAAAGAGAAACCACCGTCGCACCAAGCTCAGCCTGTGAGATCGACCAGACGCAACCCAAGGAGATAATACAACTGGTTGTGAATATTTCCTCCATAGTACTCACTCCTGAACAAGTTCAAGTACTTAGCCGTGGACTCAGTTTTTCTCCCACCATCGAGAGGGACTGGTTTTCTTTGGAGCTTGATTTACAGCGCTTCTTTAGAACTTTGCGTTTAAAGGGCTTCTTTTCCTCCAAAAAATTGGAAAATAAAGTATCTATAATTAATAAAACACCTGATGCATTGTTAACATGTAATGAGTTAGCACTTAAGAAACCCAGCGTCTTTTCACCACCGCATTCCAATCATGTAGTTGAATCTTATATCCATATAGTCCACAAGCAGATCGAATCCCTTAAATCTACCAGCCTTGGACGTAGCAATATTTCCAAGGCTGAGCGACAAGCTATCTCTTCTTTGGAACGTGACACCCGCATTACAATCAAACCTGCCGATAAGGGTGGGGCGGTGGTCGTCATGGACACTGCCAAGTATGTTTGCGAGATTGACAGACAATTAAGTGAAGTTGAAGTATATAAGCGATTACCTGGGGACCCTAAATGGGATATCATGCGTGACGTCGGGGTGATTTTGGGTGAGGCGCTACGGGATTCAGTCATCGATGATGGTCTGTATCAATATCTTGTGGTGCCTCACCCTGTCACCCCGATGTTATACATACTACCCAAAATTCACAAAAGGTTGAATGACCCACCGGGTCGACCAATAGTCTCCGGTAGGGGCTCGGTTTTCAATCCATTGTCTGCCTTTCTCGACAGACTGCTGCAGGTCCGGGCGACCTCCGCCCCATCCTATATCAAGGATACTGGCCACTTTTTATCGAAATTACAGGATTTGGAATTACCCGCCCAGTATCTATTGGTCAGTTTCGATGTTGTATCACTTTACACCTCGATTGACCATGCTTATGGATTGGGTGTCGTCGATGTGGCCCTGGCCGACATGGGGCTCTCCCCTGGGGTGTGCCGGTTTGTCCTCCACCTCTTGGAGTTGGTCCTGAGGAGGAGTTACTTCCTCTTCGGGGACACCTTCTACCAACAACAGCGGGGTGTGGCCATGGGGTCGAATGTGGCCCCAACTTATGCTAACATCTTTATGGCCGAGGTGGAGGACAGACTGGTTTACCGTTCCCCGTTCTTTGGGAGGGTCCTATGTTGGTGGCGCTACATCGACGACATTTTTATGATTTGGACAGGTACAGTGGACGAATTGGATTCTTTTCATGTCCACTTGAATGCGGGAGTCCCTGGACTACAATTCACAGTCACCTCTTCGACTAGTGAGTTGCAGTTCCTTGATGTAAGGGTGTACGTGACCGGTGGTCGGTTGGCTACTGATCTTTATCAGAAGCCCACTGACAGGAACACCCTTCTGATGCATGATAGCTATCATCCACGGAAAATGCTTGACTCCATTCCATGGAGCCAGCTTCTACGTGTGAGAAGAATTGTCTCTGATGAGGAGGTGTGCACACAAAAAGTGGATGCTATGTGCACACGTTTTATGGAACGGGGTTATCCAAAATCTTTACTTGATAGGACTAAAAAGAAGGCGAAGTTGGTTGACAGACGCACTGCACTACAGAAAACAGTGAGAACTCCATCCGAGGCTAGGATTCCGTTTGTGTCCATCTTCGGTCGGGATAGTGGTGATATTGCCCACGTCCTTAGAAAGGAATGGCATATACTCCAGCGGGGGTTGCCAGAGATAAAAGAATTCAATTCCCAACCGATGATGGCATACAGGCGGAATCCTAGCCTACGTGATAGGCTGGTCAAAACAGATATATGCGATGTGACAGTGAAACAAAAATTACTTGCTCCCCGCAAAAATGGGACGTATCCATGTCTATCATGCTGCAATTGTGGGAATGTTCTCAAGGGGGACCATTTTTTCCATCCATATAGTGGCAAGAAATATAAAATCAATGGTTATTATACGTGTAGGTCACGTGATGTGATATATGCCATCCAGTGTCCCTGCAGCCTCACCTACGTGGGTGAGACTACCATGGAGGTTAGGGAGCGTATTAATAAGCATAAGAGTACCATACGTAACAAAAACATGGATAAACCTGTCGCAAAGCACTTTGTAGATGCAGGGCATTCGGTCAACCAACTTCGTTTTCGAGTTATAGATAGTGTGGGACCTTTGCGGAGAGGAGGAGATAAGGACGCAATATTAAGGAAGAAGGAGCTCAAGTGGATCTACACATTGAAGTCTTTACAACCCTTTGGGTTGAATTTAGAATTCAATGTGGCAGGCATACGTTGATCTCTCTTGTGTTGTATTGTCTTGTATTTTAATGTTGTATATTTTTTACTGCATTACCATATAATTGATTGCCCAAAACACCCACCTATTTGTTTTCTTTAAGGGACGGCCTGGTTGGCATGGGGGCCCCATAACCATTGGGCCCACATGCCACTCACTCCTGACCTTTGCATTCACAATGTGGACCTTATTTACTGTATTATTTGTCAGAATGTATGGGGTTATGTGTCACTGTGTTTGTCACTCCATATAGTATTTGCTTTGACGTGTGGGTTTTGCCCAGCTGTTGTTTCGTTGATCGTTTGTGCGCATGTCTGTTTTTCGCATCGCTATGCGACGCGACTTTGGTCCGTAAGCATGGCGCCGCTTGATGACGTCTTTCCAGCCGCCCGTATTGATGATGCATAGCTGGCCGCTTCCGATGACGCGAGCGGGCCGCCGTTTGATGACGCTCATCAATGCGAACAGGCGGAGCGGAGAGCTGCCCTCTGGCGTACACATCACGTGCTCAACGGCGCTCTGCAGTTGACGCGGTTTGATGATGCGATGGAGATAAACAACATGCACATTATGGACGACGCAACGCCATCACCTGTAAGGAAAAATGGACGACACAATTCCTTACAGGTGAATATGGGATTCTAGTCAGCTGATCTATGTGAGTAATTTGGATGACATCTAGCGATGGGTGGGTGTTACCTGCAGTCTCTGGATTTTACTGGTTGAGCAGTATAGTGGGCGTATCTAATATGGGTATTTATATGCAGTGATTTTAATTGTTATACATGCTTGATAAAGGCTAGTCATAGCCGAAACGTCGCTGTTAATTTTATGCCTTGTCGTGAGGCGCTCGTTTGAATAAAGAGGATTTCGTGGATATGCTGCTGTGGCCTCCTACCTTTTCTATATACCTTTGGATCACGTTGGATCTGTGACCCCTTGCCCAGCTATTGCAAGACCACTAGATCGCCCTTTACAAGCCGTTTGCTGTGCTGCTCCTGACCCATTTTTCTTCTCTATGTATATCAGAACAGATTAAGAATGAATGTTATATCATTGGAACAAGGTTCATAGGGTGATTACACAGAGCCTACACTGTCCCTGCCTTCTCCCTATGCTCTCCCTACAGTGTATGATAACTCTCCTTACAATCTCCCTACACTGCCCTGCACGGTCCCTATCCAATATTGTACATTAAAAATATTGCTAAAACACTGTCCCTAGCACTTGCCAAATCTCTCCATATGCTCAGCTCACATTAAAATGACAGAGTCCATTCAGGATTAAGCTCTTTAGAGGGCTGTGACATCACAGCGATGGCTATCTGCTGATTGGTTGGCCGCACTGTGGGTCATATCTATTCATATGGGTCATATCTAATTCCTGGGCTTCTTACTTTCCCTTTGTCACACATGTAGCCACCATTTTAGGAAAAAAAAACTATTTGTTACCATGAAGCATGAGGAAATTCGGATTTGTGGTGAATCGTAAGTTTTCCTGAAATTCACTTTTGTTATATTAATGCTATGTACTGCACACTCAGTTGTTCCATCAGGAGCCAGGCAAGGCATAGTCACCGCACAGCTAATGGCTAGAGATCCCCATAGCAGATATTTTAGCCAGTGTAATCTGAGGGTCAAAGCAGTATTTATCTGTTTAGCTTATGCTGGGACACCTGGGAGGACTTTTCGTTGTATACAAACTACTCCTGGATGTACTAAAACTTAAATCCTACATACAGTAAAGAAATGATCTTGCTAAATTTAATCTGGCCTGTTCTCTGACTCTCTTAACAACACAGACCAGCAATTGCATCTCCTACACTTGCCCTGCCTAGCACCCTGATGGACATTACGACCATGGGCACACCCGACCACCATGAGACAAGGAGCTTACAGATGTCCCTCCTTCACTGCACCAACCCCAGGGAGCAATGGGCTGTGGGAGTATACCATAACACATCATAATCAGGGCCACTACCACTCCTATCCTCTGCTTTGGCTCCTCAGGGGCTCGCTGAATATGTACAGTATGCAATGAAATATCCCTATTTTTTCCCGGAGACAGACATTACTTAATTGTAAAGATTAAGCTCTACTGCTGCTTATTGCATTACTAAATCATACATATTTTTCAGGCTGACATCTCTATCACATTAAGAGAAGTCAAAAAATCACATGTGCTAAGTCACTGAGCAGTTTATTTGTCTTATAACTTCAGGCAAAACTGGTAATTGCTGTAAGAAAGCTTATAATTGTACCAAACCATGGGAGATCACGAGCAATAGCATTCTCTCTAGACTGCTTAACTGTTCCAACCGGAGGGGTTTTCACAGTCTAAAAAGAAGTATGATGTATGGCCCTCTGGCAAGAAATGAGTTAAGCATAAAAGTTACCTTTTTTTTGCAAAAATACTAAAGAAGTTAACCCTATAGCAGTTGAAGATGCAATACATTAGTAGCAGTGAATTTGTGTAACAGCTGATCAAAGAAACAGGAAGACATATGTCAAATTTTAAACACAGGCACGAGTTAATAAAAAAGATTTGTCTTAACTCTTGAGCTTTCATTAACTATAATAATGCGCTAAATGAAATTATTGGCTGGTACACATAGTATGTTGATTTAATTGAATAGATAATTGAACTTAATTGTCTTCTTATGAGTTATGAACCCACACCCTATGCCAGGTATGTTCTGTTATGTGTTCCAAAGAATAAAAAAAGACAAACCAATTAATAATAATAACTAAAGATGAGCAAATTTAAAAAAAAAATTGATTTCGTCGGTTCGCCGAATTTTCCAAAAATATTTAATTCGATCTGAATTTATTTGTGGTGAATCGCATTAAAAAACTGCTATTTCCTGGCTGCTCAGAGCCTGTATAGTGGTGTGCCTTGCAGTAACATGCATAGGGAGTCTGCTGTGGTAGTGAAACAATAATGACAGTCGTCACTCTTAGAATCACTGCACGCTTCACTCATTTGGGCAGTTATTGGATCAAAACTGATCAAATAACTCGAGTGTGAACTCAGCCTTACAGGTCAATGTTAGAGCCAGGTATAAAGAACCGTGCAGAGACCCAAAATCCTACTATAGCGCAAAAGAGTGCAATCCTTTTACACTGTCGTTAGCTTATTCCACATAGATGTCTACAGAACCTGCTCTATTGAAAGCTTATATAAGTAGAGTCCCCTGACAGAGTGGAGAGGTTGTCAGCAGTAAATTTGTGTTGACATCACTGATTATTTTACCTTTCCTCTGATCTGTCAGAACAATAACCCCCAAAAAACGGATCCTGTCTGTTGAGCATCTGCCGTCACTTGGTCAGCATTTGGTCAGTAATCCATCAGTATTGCTAATGCAAAAAAAAAAAAAACAGGAGTGGATCCAAAACAGAGATGACACATGCATGGAATATTTGCAAGTCTTCTGTGTTTTGTACCCACTCCTGCTTTTGGTTACCAAATCATAAGCCAATTGTGATACAAAATAGGGACCATGTCATACAGGCCTTACAGCTACTACATAGACAGGATCCATTGTGTCTCATTTTTTCCTCCTTCTGACAGATCAAAAGAAGGGTCAAATAAATAATGATGTCAACCAGGCCAAAAAGGCAAAATAGTGTTCCAGTCATAGAGTGGGGAGAGTGGGAACAGCATGAGAACTCCACAGAGTGGCCCAATGACAGAGTGGTGAGGTGGCAGCAGCATGAGAAGACCACAGAGTGGCCAAGTGATATAGTGGTGAGGTGGCAGCAGCATGAGGAGACCACAGAGTGGCCCAGTGACATAGTGTTGAGGTGGCAGCAGCATGAGAAGACCACAGAGTGGCCAAGTGATATAGTGGTGAGGTGGCAGCAGCATGAGGAGACCACAGAGTGGCCCCAGTGACATAGTGGTGAGGTGGCAGCAGCATGAGAAGACCACAGAGTGGCCAAGTGATATAGTGGTAAGGTGGCAGCAGCATGAGGAGACCACAGAGTGGCCCAGTGACATAGTGTTGAGGTGGCAGCAGCATGAGAAGACCACAGAGTGGCCAAGTGACATAGTGGTGAGGTGGCAGCAGCATGAGAAGACCACATAGTGTCCAAGTGATATAGTGGTGAGGTGGCAGCAGCATGAGGAGACCACAGAGTGGCCCAGTGACATAGTGTTGAGGTGGCAGCAGCACGAGGAGACCACAGAGTGGCCCAGTGACAGAGTGGGGAGGTGGGGGCAATACCAGTACCAGCTGAAGATGGTGGGTAGTAGTAGGAGCGCCTGGTAGCAGCTGTGGCATCAGGTGAGTGGCAGCATCAGAACAGCAGCTGAAGCAGGTAGCCAGAAGAAACAGGTGTTTGAAAATCCTGGCTGATCCACAACTGATTCATCTTCGCAAAGGTCAGTTTCTCCACATTTTGGGTGGACAGGTGAGTTCTCCTTGGGGTAACTATTGCCCCTGCCGCACTAAACATCCACTCTAATGCCACACTGCTGGCTGAGCAGGAAGGCTTGTCTAGGGCAAACTCAGTCAGTTATGGCTACAAATTGAGTTTGGCTGCCCAGCAGTCCAGCGGATCTTCGATGTGGGGTGACAGGGTGCACTGCAAGTATGCCACAACCTGCTGATTCAGGTTCTGCTCTATGTCTAGCTGCTGCTGGTGAGTAGTTTCTTCAGTAGGAGGGTGAAGAAATGCTTATCAGCGACTCTAGACTTAAGTTGCTGCTGATGGAGCTGGTACTGCTCCTGCCCCCCAACCTCCTCCCCCCAGCAGCCATGACAGTGTAATGGGAGTGCAATAGGCCTCCCCAGTCAGACCTGCTTGAGAATGGGCGATGGTGCACATAGGCAGCGGCCAACTGACTACATAGGATGTCTCGACAGTAGTTCAGTTTGTCCTCGCTCTCAGCGGGTGTAAAAAAGGCCCCCATTTTGGACCTTTAGCGAGGGTCTAATATGGTGGAGAGCCAGTAGTCATCCCTCTGCCGAATGGTGACAATTCGGCTGTCACTACGCAAGCAACTGAGGCTATTTTCGCAAGTGACTCAGAGGGACTCCCTGCTTTCATCTCCACTGCATACTGCCACAGTGTGTCTGGGTCATCTGCCCTCTCTTCCTCATCGCCCTATAGCTCCTATGGCTGCTCCTGCTCCTCCTGCTCCTCCTCTCCTGTCACCTGTGTAGAAAAAACACCCATTTCTCAACGCATTGCTTGTGCTCAAATGTCCGCCTCCTCAAGCTGAGCCCCCACAGGGCTCATGTGGCCATGAGATGTAGTCTCCACGTATCCTATCCCCTGGCCAGCCAGATTTAGCAGCATATGTTCCAGGACATGAATCAGTGGAATGACGTTGTTCATCCAGTAATCCTGGCGACTGACAAAATAAATGGACTCCTCAAAGGGCCTGAGCAAACGGCAGGTGTCACACATGAGCTGCCACTGGTTAACATCGAAGTTGCACAGAGGAGTACTGTCTACCTGTATCATCAAGAAATTGTTTATGGCCTTTCTCTGTTTATATAATCGGTCCAACATATGGAGGGTGTAATTCCTACGGTAGAAACATCGCATATCAGCTTATGTTCGGAGATGCCGTTCTGCCGCTGCAGCTCAAGGAAGGTGTGCTTTGCAGTATATGAGTGGCTGAAGTGCATGCAAAGTTTCCTGGCCCTTTTTAGGATGTCTTTCAGATAGAATGAAGACTTCAGGAACCACTTTACAACCAGATTGAACAGGTGCGCCATGCAGGGCGCATGTCTGAGCCCTTGATGCAGCACCGACACCATGTTCTTCCAATTGTCATTCACCATGGTTCCGATTTTGAGTTGTTGAGGAGAAAGCCAGAATTCAATTTCTTGATGAAGCACGCAGAGCAGTTCCTTCCCTATGTGACTCCATTCATCCAGGCAAACTATGTGCAGAACAGCGTTACACCGCCATGCTCTGCACATGTGGTATGCTGGTGGAGCACTGTGAATTGTCCCTGCAGTGGAGGCTGAGGACACGGTGGAGGATGAGGAGGCAGAGGCGGACATTGTCACAGGACCAATGGCGTAAGAACATGGAGGCTGAAGCGGCGTCACCTGGCCAAGTTACTAGTTTGGCTGGGCAGGAACCACATTTACCCAGTGGGCCGTAAAGGACATATATTGTCCTTGACCGTAGTTACAGCTCCATACTTTGGCACTGCCGTGCACTTTGGCAGACACTGACAGGCTTAAGGACTGGCCCACCTTCTGTTCTACATATGTGTGCAGGGCTGGTACTGCCTTTTCACAAAGAAAGGATGGCTTGATACTTCCTAAATCAGCTCTGCACACGCCATCAGTTCTCTGAAAGGTGCAGAGTCCACCACTTGGAAAGGGAGGGATTGCAGCACCAGTAACTTGGCCAGCAGCACGGTCAGCTTCTGCGGCGTTGGATGAGTGTACGCATACTGTTGTCTCTTGGCAATTGCTTCGGTGATCGATTGCTGACGGAATGACTGACGAGGACTAGGAGAAGGAGGAACAGGAGCATCAGGACCAGCAGATGATGGGAAGAACAGATAGCTCCCTTCAGCTGAGGTGGTGGAGCCTTGACTGCATGAAATTGGGTGTGTGCCACTGGGTGATGCAGTGGTTGCTGCGGCAGGCTGGACCACCACATGAGAGCCACGGTTCTCCAAGGCCACTTTATGGTGACGCTGCATGTGTTGACACAGGGACGTGGTGCCATCATTGGCACCCTGGCCACGCTTCACCTTCTGCCCACAAATTGGGCAAATGGCCATGAACCCCGGGCACGTTTGGCTCCCTACCTCCCACTGCTGCCACCCTGCTGGCTCACAGCCACAGTACCACCCTTCTGGCTTAGCCGCTGCCTCACGCGCAAGCTGCCACCCTTTTTTCCTGATGATGATGATGATGAAGCCCCTTCTTCACCCAGCTCCCAAGTGAGATTGGCTACATCATCATAATCCGCTACTGTCTGCACGTCACTGATGTCCCCCTCAACAGTCTCAGGGCCAGGAACCTGACCGCTTGCAACACCTGCTTCCACGCGACTCTCATCATCACTACTTGCCCGCCTACCGGAGGAAGCGGAGGATGTCTCCTCCAGATCTTGGCTGGGCAGTAGCTGCTGTCTTCTAGTCACTCGTCCTCACTGAAAAGTGGAGCCAAGCCTACAGCATACGGTATAATACTTCTCGCGCTGAGGGAACTGAAAATGACAGAGGAAGGTTCAGTACAGTTGGGGGCACAGGGCCTGCCAACTAAGCATCGTGTCAGAGGAACCCACCGACTCTTGGCTGGTGGTGTCTAATGTCACTTGCGATGAAGTCAAAGACCGAGTCAACCATTCAAGCATCGCTGCATTGCTGGTCAAGACACGACCGCTAGATGACACTGGGAGCTCAGGCATCTCTTTGCAACTCCTGCTGGCACCCCCCCTTCTTCTGTTGCCTACGACAGAAACATTTTGACCACTGCCCGTTCACTTTGAAGGGCCTGTAACCTGTATGTCTGACATACTGTATCATAAAATAATTAAATTAAAATTAAAATAATACCCCCAAAAAAAGGCTGCAGTATAATGTAACTTCACTGCAGAACAGACATATATAATTTTTTTTAATGATTTATAGACTTGTGAACCGAGAGCAAGGCAGGTGGTTTGACTCCGCAACCAGAAAAGAGTGCGTACGCAGAAGTCAAGATTAAGAAAATTGCGTTTACTATAAATTAATAAAAGCAGGTTAACAGTGAAATCACAGAGATAAAGACAAGCAAAATATTCAAAACAGTATAAACAATTCAAGTCAAATACTACAACAATCTCCACCTTTGCTGTGTCCGTGTTCGCGGTGCGGACACTAAGGAATAGCAGTCCCAGGAACTATCCCTAACTGACCCTAACTTTCAAGCGGGTGCGCACCCCCCTTATCCCAGTGGTCCAAGTGGACCTCTTACAGTTTGTGGAAGTGCACGGTGGGGCCCGATGTCGTCCTTTTCCTTTAACCAGCGCAGGATCCGCAACAAAGAAGTCCTCCTCAGCAGGCCGGAAAACCAAATGGATATAATCCAGAATTTTACAGTGACTGTCCGGTACCTCGACAGCACTGTGAGTCTCTTTACTGTTTGGGGCAATCCACTCAGCCCAATGTCGGCTCCACAGGTTAGTTGCTGCACACAGTCCTTTTAACTTGCCTTCACTATATGCACAGTCTCTTTATACTCCATCCGTCTCTAGACTGAAGTTCACACAGCTTGGCTGCACAGGAAAGTCCTTTAGTATCTCCACACACGTCTTACATAGCACAGAACTTGCTTTCTTTCTAGCCAAGATGGCAGCCGTTATAGTTCCAGTCTCTCTTCCTCATTCCTCCTGCTCACACTGAGGCAGGCTGACATCATAAGGGGCGTGTCACTTCAACACTTAACTGCTGTTTTAAAGAGCCACTATCACATTAATACACTTTCTCTATGGTAAACTTCAATGCAAATTGGTCCTATGCTGCCATCTACTGACCAAACGAATACTGCAGGCATTTACATTTATCTGTATTACTAGAATAGCATTATACATTATATACATTAAATTTTAGCAGTTTACCAGGATAACGAAACTTAGACACATTACATGACTGTTTCTTACATATTCCCCCCCACTTTAAGATTGGCAGTCCCTGCCAATGACTGAATATCCAGAGGCTGTACTCTTATATGTAGAGTGGTAATGTACCGTTGTATGGCAGGCCAAATAAACTCGTCCTGCGCATACCGAACAGGGGGAATGCCAGCATTTGGTCTAGTGGTGCGTCTGAGAACCACTGGTATACTCTGGGGTACTGTAGCCATAGGCTGAGAAGGATCAGCAGACTCCGCACCAGAGGGGGCACAGGCTGGGGGCACACTAGTCACAGGTGGAACATCCTCAGGAGCGGGGATTGGCCAACAATCATCCTCATCATCGTAAGCCCATTCCACACCACCAGTCTCGGACTGTGGGAGCTCGTTGACATTATCAGTTCCATCACAATTTGCTTCTTCAGATTGACACAGGCGCAACATATTTCTGTGAAGTACTCGGACACAATCAGTTCCTTCCTTCTGAACTTCGTACACAGGCCCATTTGCGTACTTGCGGGCAACTACACGATATGGCACAGCCTCCCACCTGCTTTCCAATTTTCCTTGAGGCTTCTTGACACGTACCAGCACCAGGTCACCTGGCTGCAATGGTGCCCTTTGCACCGGGGTCTTATCAGGATGAGAATTTTCTTGCAGACGCTGCCGCACCAATCGATGAACTGTCTCAAGTCTCTGCCGGTGTGCTCGCACCCAGGAGGCTGGATCTCTTGGAGGGAACCCATCCACATCATTTAACTGTAACTCTCCGACACTTCGCCCAGACCGTCCAAAGAGGAGAGTATAAGGAGAATACCCCGTTGTAGAATGGACCTGATTGTTATAGGCCCACACCATCTCAGACAAGAACTGAGGCCACTGTAACTTCTTGTCCTCCTCCAAAGTCCGCACCATCTGTAGCAGAGTTCTATTAAATCGTTCGCAGGCTCCGTTTCCTTGGGGATGGTATGGAGTCGTGTGCGACTTCTTTATCCCGTAGATACGTTGAACTTCTTTCATTACATGTCCCTCAAAGCAAGCCCCTTGGTCAGAGTGGATGCGTTGTGGACACCCGTACACTCGGATGAAATCTTGGCATAGGGCTCGAGCTGCTGACTCAGCGGTCTGGTCCTTGGTGGCGGTCACCACCGCAAATTTGGTGAAGTGGTCCACCATTACGAGGCAGTACTGGTGCCCACTGTTGGATGGGCCCACCATTAGGTAGTCTGTCATGACAATCTCCAAAGGTTCCTGGGTCACTATGGTTTGCAGGGGAGCTCTTTGTTCTATTGCCTTATGGATCTCACAAGTTCGACATCTATGACATACTTCTTCGACCATTTGACGGAGAGCTGGACAGTAAATCAGTCGCTGTAGCCAACGAAAGGTCTTCTCATGACCAAAATGTCCATTCTTATTATGAGCCTCAAGAGCCAATGATTGAGCCAGTTCACTAGGCACTACGATTTGGTAACAAATGTCGATTTCAGAAGGCAGATATACCTTTCGGCATAGCACTCCATTTTTCATCTCTAACTTTTCCCACTGACTCAGGACTAATAGCATTTCACGGGTCAGTCGTTCTCTTTCCTCTTTACAGGGCTTCTTGCCTTTCTCAACACACTTGATCATTTTCGCCAGCCCCTCATGGGCCTGCTGTATTTGCACCCATTCCTGTAGTGAGGGGCCAAAGAAAGGAGCCGTTTCGGTCCCTTCCACTGCACACTGCATAGCAGTGACCAAGGCTTGTGAAAATCTGCTGAAGTCAGGCATCTCCACATGCTCCAACTCATGATCCACGTCTCCGCTGGGGGCCTGGGTAGTTACCCTAGAAAGTCCATCGGCATTTTGGTTCTCCGTCTTGGACCGATACTTAATGCGGTAATTGAACTTAGACATTCGGGCTATCCACCTCTGCTCCAAAGCCCCGAGCTTGGCATTTTCCAGGTGAGCCAATGGGTTGTTGTCAGTCAGTACTAAGACTTCAGCTCCGGTCAAATACTCAGAGAATTTCTCAGTCATGGCCCATACCAGTGCCAACAGTTCTAACTTGAATGAACTATAATTGTCAGGGTTTCTCTCAGAATCTCGCAAGGATCGGCTGGCATACGCTATGAAACGCTCTTGGCCATCCTGGAACTGAGATAGCACCGCTCCGAGACCATACAGGCTTGCATCGGTATATAGCTGGAAGGGCAAGTGGTAATCAGCATACGCCAATATTGGGGCCGTTGTAAGAGCATCCTTCAATGCCTGGAAGGCGTGTTCCTGTTCAGGGCCCCATTTCACGGACCGGTTCTTCGGGCCCCCGGCGGTGCCTCGTAGAAGAGCGTTAAGTGGCGCTGCTACTCTAGCAAAGTCCTTAATAAACCGTCGATAGTAGCCGGCTACTCCCAGGAACGCCCTCACTTCTCGCAGGGTAGTCGGTGTCGGCCAGTCTTGAACAGCCGCTATCTTGTCCCTTGACGGCCTCACCCCTTCTCTTGATACACAATGACCCAAGTAATCAATTTCAGATTGAAACAACCGACATTTACTGGGTTTCAGTTTGAGCCCATGTTCCCGCAATCGTTGAAATACTTGTCCCAACTGGCGGAGATGGTCCTCAAAGGTTGCAGAGTACACTATAATGTCATCCAAGTAGATGAGAGTGAATTCAAAATTGAAGTCACCAAGACATTTCTCCATCAATCGTTGAAACGTTCCAGGTGCATTTGTCAATCCAAAGGGCATCCGGTTAAATTCGTATAGTCCCATGGGCAAGATAAAGGCTGTCTTTTCCTTATCTTTCTCGGCCATTGGCACCTGCCAATACCCACTAGCCAGGTCTAGTGAGGAGAAGTAGCGGGCTCTTCCTAGTGCTGAAAGGGACTCCTCAATCCGAGGTAAGGGGTAGGAATCTCGTACGGTGCAGGTATTCAACTTTCGATAGTCTACGCAAAACCGAATGGACCCATCTTTCTTCCTTACTAGTACCACTGGAGCTGCCCAGGGACTTTGGCTTTCTTGAATGATCCCACCCTGCAGCATCTGGGTCAACAGTTCTTTCACCTCCTGATACATCTGTGGAGGAATTTGTCGGTAGCGCTCTCTGATTGGAAGGGTGTCTCCTGTGGGAATCTCATGGTAGATCCCTGTCGTACATCCAAAATCTTCAGCATGACGTGCAAAGGTTGTGCGGTTTTCCCATAACAGTTCATCTACCTTCCGGATCTGTTCCAGAGAACACGAAGAAGTCTCTATCTTCATCTGTTCTCGAATTGCACCGCCATTCCATTTAGGGGTGGGGTTCTCGCCTTCCCCCATAGACACGGTTACGGCCCATTCACCTCGTTCAGCCGGCCTCAACTGCATCGGGGTCGCTTTCCTCACTTCCTCCGGAGTCACATAGAGGTTAGCCAGCAGCCTTCCTGGGGCTAGGTCTACACTCTGATCCTGAGTGTTCACACATCGGAGGGGTACTCTCCCATTGCGGACTACTGCCAAGGAACGGGCTACTAGCGGATCAACACTTCTTCCGGCTGTCGGCAGTGGTTCTATCAACACAGCTATGCCCTCAAGTTTCCTACAGGTGCCTACAGGCATGGACACTATCACCTCCCGTCTGGGTGGCAACGTAACTTTTGTATGCAGAGGGACCGAAATTCGAGCAAGAGGACACTGTGCATCTGAACTTTTCTGTAAGCCACATGTTCGGACCAGCCGCTGGAAGGCCGTTTGAGTAGGCCGATGGCTAGTGGTTTCTCTCCAATAACCGTGACCTTTCTTTTCAAAGAGAATCTGATCCAATTCTTTTAACACATTCATCCCCAAGATGACAGGGACCTTTACTTCATGTGACTCCTGTACTACCACAATGCCTTTCTTGCCTAGATCTTGGCCACATAATCTGACATTCATCCAGGCCACTCCCACCACCGGTACTGGTAACTGATTAGCTGCGACCACTCGTATGAATGTATGGGGATCATATTTCACATGTCGCTGAAAATACCATTCGTAACAGTCTCTACTCAGGGTCGTTACTTGGGAACCCGTGTCAATCATCCCAGTAACCGGAATACCTTCCAATTCCATCTGTATGATGGGACTTGCAGCGATCAGATCCTCTTCAGGGCATTCTCCTCTCATAATCTCCTTCTCAGTTTCCCCTACTGCCCGCCCTACTGCAGCAGGGGATTTCAGTTTAACGGCGGTCTCTCATAAGCTTGTCACTGCTCTGGACATCTAGCAGCAATGTGGCCCACGCGTCCACACTCCCAGCAGCGTACTTCCCGTCGCTCTGGCCATCGGTTTGGGCCCCTTCGGTAAGCCCCATCGTTCTCTCCTGAGAGTTGTACTACATTATTGGGACCCCTTCGGTAGGTCCTATCCTCATCCCTCCAGTAGGGTTGTGGGTGATGCTGACCTTCTTGGTATGAACGGCCCACCCCTTCGTCTCTAGTTTTCTGGAGGCCTGCAATTCTCATAGAATTCTCATTACAATTGGTTTGTAGGTGTTCCATTTGCTCTTGCAATTTCTGCATTACTGTAAGTATCTCTTTAACTGTCCCTTTTTCCACTGTTTCTGGGCCAGAGCTAGCCCCCTGCGACAATGTAACTCCCACTGCGGTCTGAGGCTTCTGAACCATACTATTGGCCCGTGAGAGGGCCTCCACCTGTACGTCATGAAATTTAGCATCAGTCTCCCGTCGTATAAAGTCCTGCATAGCAACAGTCAAACTGCCATCACGGATCCCCAGGACAAACTGGTCACGGAGTGTCCGATCAGGGTTACAGAAGGCTGGTGAGCCCCCTCTTTCCTTCCCTTGAATATCTCGGAGCAGTTCTTGTAGGGCATTTGCATACTGAGGGAGGCTTTCATTCTCCTTTTGTACCCTCTGAAAGAACCGTGCCTGCAGGGACCCCAGCAATGCGGTTTCTCCATAAATAGTCTCTAGAATCTGGACAACTTGCTCAAATGTCTGTCTTTGTTCAAATGGCCGCAATATCACTGTAGTCTTAGCATCTCCTTGTAATGTCAATATGGCTAGCTCTACTAGTACTTCTGGTGCGGTCTGGTACATGCGCTGTACCATTCGTATCTGCTCTGCCCACACACTCACAGACATATTATTGCCATCAAACTTTGCTAACTGACTCATTACAGCCCCTGCTGGCATTCTTCCTCCAGCACCATCCCTCCTAACGGGTGCGTCGCCGTCCATTCTGGTAGGCGGATCCTGCCGACTACGCCAATTTGTGAACCGAGAGCAAGGCAGGTGGTTTGACTCCGCAACCAGAAAAGAGTGCGTACGCAGAAGTCAAGATTAAGAAAATTGCGTTTACTATAAATTAATAAAAGCAGGTTAACAGTGAAATCACAGAGATAAAGACAAGCAAAATATTCAAAACAGTATAAACAATTCAAGTCAAATACTACAACAATTTCCACCTTTGCTGTGTCCGTGTTCGCAGTGTGGACACTAAGGAATAGCAGTCACAGGAACTATCCCTAACTGACCCTAACTTTCAAGCGGGTGCGCACCCCCCTTATCCCAGTGGTCCAAGTGGACCTCTTACAGTTTGTGGAAGTGCACGGTGGGGCCCGATGTCGTCCTTTTCCTTTAACCAGTGCAGGATCCGCAACAAAGAAGTCCTCCTCAGCAGGCCGGAAAACCAGATGGATATAATCCAGAATTTTACAGTGACTGTCCGGTACCTCGACAGCACTGTGAGTCTCTTTACTGTTTGGGGCAATCCACTCAGCCCAATGTCGGCTCCACAGGTTAGTTGCTGCACACAGTCCTTTTAACTTGCCTTCACTATATGCACAGTCTCTTTATACTCCATCCGTCTCTAGACTGAAGTTCACA
The DNA here is from genome assembly GCF_014858855.1 of Bufo gargarizans. Taxonomy (NCBI): domain Eukaryota; kingdom Metazoa; phylum Chordata; class Amphibia; order Anura; family Bufonidae; genus Bufo; species Bufo gargarizans. The sequence continues at coordinate 365,506,017 of NC_058081.1, read as the reverse complement.
CAGCTTGGCTGCACAGGAAAGTCCTTTAGTATCTCCACACACGTCTTACATAGCACAGAACTTGCTTTCTTTCTAGCCAAGATGACAGCCGTTATAGTTCCAGTCTCTCTTCCTCATTCCTCCTGCTCACACTGAGGCAGGCTGACATCATAAGGGGCGTGTCACTTCAACACTTAACTGCTGTTTTAAAGAGCCACTATCACATTAATACACTTTCTCTATGGTAAACTTCAATGCAAATTGGTCCTATGCTGCCATCTACTGACCAAACGAATACTGCAGGCATTTACATTTATCTGTATTACTAGAATAGCATTATACATTATATACATTAAATTTTAGCAGTTTACCAGGATAACGAAACTTAGACACATTACATGACTGTTTCTTACAGACTCCAACCTAAAACTAAAATAACAATCACAATTCACCGCAGAACGGATAATAGAACCCATAATTGGCTGTAGTACAATGTAACTTCACCACAGAAAGGCAATTAAGATGGATTCTTTTTCCTATTTCTACACCCCAAAAAAAGAAATATAACTATCACAATTCACTGCAGAATGGCTAATGAGACACCATGTAAATGGCTGTAGTACTATGTAACTTCACCGTTGAACAGCAATTAAGACATTTATATTGTTTTTCTGATTAATAAACTCCATCCCAAAAATAAAATACCAATCACAATTCACCGCAGAACAAATAATTGGAAGTAGGTTTATTTTTCTTCAATACACCACGTAAATGGCTGTAGTACAATGTAACTTCACAGCAGAACGGAAATTGAGACGTATTCTTTTTCCTATTACTAACACCCCAAAAATAGAAATATAACAATCACAATTCACCGCAAAACGGCTAATGGGACTAACAGTATGTATATTTCCATCTAATACACCATATAAATGGCTGTAGTACAATGTAACTTCACCACTCTTTTTTTCCCTATACAATTAATACAGCCCCCAAAAGCAGGTTAACAGTGAAATCACAGAGATAAAGACAAGCAAAATATTCAAAACAGTATAAACAATTCAAGTCAAATACTACAACAATTTCCACCTTTGCTGTGTCCGTGTTCGCAGTGTGGACACTAAGGAATAGCAGTCACAGGAACTATCCCTAACTGACCCTAACTTTCAAGCGGGTGCGCACCCCCCTTATCCCAGTGGTCCAAGTGGACCTCTTACAGTTTGTGGAAGTGCACGGTGGGGCCCGATGTCGTCCTTTTCCTTTAACCAGCGCAGGATCCGCAACAAAGAAGTCCTCCTCAGCAGGCCGGAAAACCAGATGGATATAATCCAGAATTTTACAGTGACTGTCCGGTACCTCGACAGCACTGTGAGTCTCTTTACTGTTTGGGGCAATCCACTCAGCCCAATGTCGGCTCCACAGGTTAGTTGCTGCACACAGTCCTTTTAACTTGCCTTCACTATATGCACAGTCTCTTTATACTCCATCCGTCTCTAGACTGAAGTTCACACAGCTTGGCTGCACAGGAAAGTCCTTTAGTATCTCCACACACGTCTTACATAGCACAGAACTTGCTTTCTTTCTAGCCAAGATGGCAGCCGTTATAGTTCCAGTCTCTCTTCCTCATTCCTCCTGCTCACACTGAGGCAGGCTGACATCATAAGGGGCGTGTCACTTCAACACTTAACTTCTGTTTTAAAGAGCCACTATCACATTAATACACTTTCTCTATGGTAAACTTCAATGCAAATTGGTCCTATGCTGCCATCTACTGACCAAACGAATACTGCAGGCATTTACATTTATCTGTATTACTAGAATAGCATTATACATTATATACATTAAATTTTAGCAGTTTACCAGGATAACGAAACTTAGACACATTACATGACTGTTTCTTACAGACTCCAACCTAAAACTAAAATAACAATCACAATTCACCGCAGAACGGATAATAGAACCCATAATTGGCTGTAGTACAATGTAACTTCACCACAGAAAGGCAATTAAGATGGATTCTTTTTCCTATTTCTACACCCCAAAAAAAGAAATATAACTATCACAATTCACTGCAGAATGGCTAATGAGACACCATGTAAATGGCTGTAGTACTATGTAACTTCACCGTTGAACAGCAATTAAGACATTTATATTGTTTTTCTGATTAATAAACTCCATCCCAAAAATAAAATACCAATCACAATTCACCGCAGAACAAATAATTGGAAGTAGGTTTATTTTTCTTCAATACACCACGTAAATGGCTGTAGTACAATGTAACTTCACAGCAGAACGGAAATTGAGACGTATTCTTTTTCCTATTACTAACACCCCAAAAATAGAAATATAACAATCACAATTCACCGCAAAACGGCTAATGGGACTAACAGTATGTATATTTCCATCTAATACACCATATAAATGGCTGTAGTACAATGTAACTTCACCACTCTTTTTTTCCCTATACAATTAATACAGCCCCCAAAAGATGTAAAACAATACAAAATCAATGGAAAACGGTTAATAGGACGTACGTATCTTTCCTATTAAAGGGGTTGTCTCATCATGGACAATGGGGGCATATCGCTAGTACCTATATCGAGAACGGAGCCCCGCAAGCGAAGGAGGGCACACTGCACACGTGCAGCTGCCCTCCATTCATTTTCTATGGGGCCAGCAAAAATAGCCGAGCACTGGCTACCTGCGGCCCTCCAGCTGTTGGAAAACTACAACTCTCATAATTCCCGGACAGCCTACAGAAGGGCATGATGGGAGTTGTAGTTTTACAACAGCTGGAGGGTCGCAGGTTGAGCATGCCTGCACTATATGATACATCAGTAATTCCAGAAAACCTTTCTAGTGATTGGGGTGCAACATAATGCTCCAGGGGTGATATGGCTATAGTGTTACTGAAAGAGTGAATGGCGGGGGACTGATATCTGAATGTAAACCCCTTTCCTAGAGCTAATAGGACTCCACCCATAGCTGCCTTAAGCACGTTGTGTGCTTCAGTGTGGAATAGGGTACTTCTTGTTGAACCAGTTCTCTCATTGTTTCCTTTCTTTTTATATTTCAAAGTAGTAGAAAATAAACCAAGAATTTGACATTGACTGACATGGGAAGATGGTAACTCATCTAAATACTGTGAAGTGTAAATGAGATGTATATATACCAGATATAATATACAGGTAAGCCCCTGTGATGTAAACCTAGCCTCTCCGCAGAGACATCTGATATCTGTCTAGGAAGTCTTCATTTATGACTACATATTTGTAGAAAGACATTTAAGATGATGCCAAGAGCACATGCACGGAGACGATTCCACAATCCATATTACAGACTAAAGTCTCAAGCATCTGAGCGTATTTGTAGAACACAGATCCCAGATATGATAGAACTTTATTTTAGTGGAGCCATGTGCAATGGGCACCTCCCCCTAGGGCCCTCTATATATAGAACACACGTTCCAGATGTAGGAATGCTGAGTGGTATAGTGCGGCCTAAAATGTCCCTTTATGTGTGTCACAGTGCTCCTCCCTGGATACGACTGGTCCCCAGGCTTTGGCTCCGAAGCAATAAATAGGGGGAATAATTGAGGGATAATAGAATAACTTGAGTCCAGACCTTGTATGTAGTTGAACAGCAGCTTTTATTTGCATAAACGTTCTCCAAAACAGTTTACAGACTTTGTCTTGGTTCCAGCAGGCTTTAGCATGAAACTGGCAGGCAAACTTGACTCTGCTACATCTGCTTCTCTCTGGCTCTGCTGTAATGACAGGCTGACTGTATGACTTTGCTTCTTCTTGTATGCTGCACTCTTCTTTGTATGGTCTGTCTCTAGATTAGGCCAGGGAACTTTTCTCCTGGCTCCTGAGGCTCTAAGCTTTGGCCTCCATGGCCAGCAGTGCTGAGGGTGCTCTGGCTGGTTTGGGCATGTTCATCAGAGACGTGCCCCTGCACACCTGTCCCCTAGCAGGGAATAAGCTAGACTAACCCGAACTTCTGCCCCATCTTTCGTGCAGGAAGTAGGACTCTCCCACCTCTCTCCAGAAGCAGGGTTAGAATGGAATGGTGTATTTTCAATCACAGCCGCTCGGCGGGAGGTGATCGGAACCCGGTGCCTGCTCAAATCGTTAAGCAGGCACATTGGCTAAATGCGCGGTGGGGTCCTGCAACTGCCGCAGACCACAGGTCAATTCAGACCTGCGGTTTGCGGCTTTTCAATGTTGCGACGGCGGCTGGCGGTGGTGCTATCGTGTCCCCATGGGGCTGTAGGGGGGACCTGATGGCATGGAAGGCAGAATAATGCCTTCCTGAGGCATGAGCGATGCCTTCATGTGATAAGTCTGTGAGATCCAGCCCTCTGGATCTCACAGGCCGGAAGCTGTATGAGTAATACACACAGTATTACTCATACAGCCAATGCATTCCAATGCAGAAGTATTGGAATGCATTGTAAAAGGGATTAGACCCCCAAAAGTTGAAGTCCCAAAGTTGTACAAAAAAATAAAGTAAAAAAAAGTTGAAAAAATAAAGTTTTCCCGTAAAATTTAAAAGTTTCAAGTAAAAATAAACAAAAAACGTAATATACCCCAAATATGACATATTAGGTATCGCCGCGTCCGTATCGACCGGATTTATAAATATATCACATGACCTGACCTAAATATGAACACCGCAAAAAATTGCAAATAAAAACTGCTAAATAAACAATTTTTTTGTCACCTTACATCACAAAAAGTGCAACAGTAAGCTATCAAAAAGGTGTATGCTCACCAAAATAGTACAAATCTAACCGACACCTCATCCCGCAAAAAATGAGACCCTAGCTAAGACAATCGCCCCCCAAAAAAAAAAAACGGAATATGGAGACAACATAATTTTTTTTGTTTTAAAAAAGCTGTTATTGTGTAAACTTAAGCAAATTTAAAAAAGTATACATATTAGGTATCGCCGCATCTGTATGGACTGGCTCTAAAAAATTATCACATGACCTAACCCCTCAGGTGAACACGGTAAAAAAAAAAAACGGTGTAAAAAAAGCCATTTTTTGTCATCTTACATCACAAAAAGTGTAATAGCAAGCGATCAAAAAGTCAAACCCCAAAATAGTGCCAATGAAACCGTCATCTCATCCCGCAATAATGTTTGGGTGGTTTCTATTATGTAAGCCTCACAAAGTGACTTCAGACCTGAACTGGTCCTTAAAAAGTTTTTTTTTTTTTTTTACATTTCTGAGAAATTTCAAGATTTACTTCTAAACTTCTAAGCCTTGTAACGTCCCCCAAAAATAAAATGTCAATCCCAAAATGATCCTAACATGAAGTAGACATACGGGGAATGTAAAGTAATAACTATTTTTGGAGGTATTACTATGTATTATAGAAGTAGAGAAATTGAAACTTGGAAATTTGCACATTTTTGTCAAATTTGGTATTTTTTTAATAAATAAAAATGATTTTTTTTACTCCATTTTACCAGTGTCATGAAGTACAATATGTGACAAAAAAAATTCTCAGAATGGCCTGGATAAGTCAAAGCGTTTTAAAGTTATCGCCACATAAAGTGACACTGGTCATGTTTGCAAAAAATGGCCTGGTCCTGAAGGTGAAATAAGGCTGTGTTCTTAAGGAGTTAAGACAAGAACATAGGTGGTCATTTATTAAACAGAAATACTCCTATATTAGGTGTATTTCTGGCGCACAAAGGTTCTTTGCGCCACAATTTGCAACTTTTCCCTGCTCATGCCAAGTCTAGAAAAGTGGGCGTGGTGTGGGCGGGAAAGGCGACAGACCAGTTGGCCCATCTCATTTATCGCTTTCTACACCTTCTTTAAGCTTAGAAAATGGTCTACTGGTCCTAGGAAGTTATCAGGCGAGCTGATCCTCTTTTTCAACTTGTTACAATTGCAACTATGTAAGAGGGCATCCTCTACGTCTAGAAAATAATGTTTTTCCACCAACATAGTTAAAGATTCTTTACTGTAAGAGCCACGAGGTAATGGGATTCTCTGTTACAGAGAGGCCTGAATGCATTTCTTGAAAGATGTTATAGCTATGAAATTCCTGAGATGGGTGATTGATGGCGGGATTTATTATGACTGCCATTTACGGACTTCAGAAGTTGCCTCCTATTTTCTCATATTATAATTAGGGATGAACGAATCGAAGCCGACAAAGTGGAATTGCACCGAATGCGAATTTCCTCACGCTTGGTGGTAGCGAATCAAATTTTTTCCTAAAATGGCTGCTGCGCGTGTGAGGACATGGATAAAAGAACTCTGGGAAGGCGGGATCACCCATAATGCCATGCATGCAGCCATCCGGGCAGGCTGATGTCTCAGCCCTATAAATAGTGGCAGTCATCTTAGATTCTGTCATTCACCAGCGTACTTAGTGCAGGGAGAGACGTGTCTGCAGGTGCTAGGGACAGTGATAGGAAAGACTTGATTGTGGTGAAAAAACAATTTATAAGTGCAGGGAAAGGATAGGGAGGAATTGTTCACAGCATTTATGTAGAACAGGGTTCACTAGGAGAGGTTACAAACTGGGTGATAGGAACAATCCTATTACACCTTGGTGCACTGACTGGGGATCCAAATTTCCATTATAAAGCTCTGTAATTCCAGCAAACTGTTCTTGCTATTGGGGTGTTACAGTCACTAACAGGGTTTATTACAAAGAAATATTGCTACAGTACGTTTTATTTGACCTTGTGCGGTGCAGTTATATGTTGTAAAGCCCTTTTTGCTGTGTATTAGTGGCAAAAGAGAAATACAGTATGTTTGCCCTTGTGCGGTGCAGTGATATATTCTAAAGCCCAGTTTGCCGTGTATTAGTAGCAGAATAAAAATATATTCGCCGTTCATCGTTGCACTTATCTGTTGAAAAGCCTTTTGTGTAAAAGTAGAAAGAAATTAGGGCCTAATTGCCGTTCTGCGGTGCAGTTATATATTCCAAAGCCCTGTTTGCTGTGTATTAGTGGCAAAAGAAAAAGATATTCACCGTTCAGTGGAGCAGTTATATGTGGTAAAGCCCTTTTTGCGGTATGGACAGAATTACGTTGTGGTGAAATTTTTTATGTGAAACAGGTTTTGTACACTTTCTTCTGTATGAACCGAATGCCATTATCCTTTCATTGGTGAAATTTTGTATTTTAAACGTGTTTTTTTCAGGAAAATTGATGGTTGATTGTACACCTCCTTTTGTGGTATGGACCGAATTACATAGTGGTGAAATTCTTTATGTGAAACAGACTTTAAGAGGAATATTGATGAGTAATTGTACACCTACTTTTGCTGTATGGACCGAATTACATAGTGGTGAAATTTTTTATGTGAAACAGCCTTTATGGGGAAAATTAATGGGTGATTGTACACCTCCTTTTGCGGAATGGACTGAATTACGCTGTGGTGAAATTTTTTATGTGAAACAGGCTTTTTTTTGAGAAAATTGATTGGTGATTGTATACTTCTTCTGTATGAACCGAATTCCATTATCGTTTCATTGGGTAAATTTTGTATTTCAAACATGTTTTTTCAGGAAAATCGATAGGTGATTGTACACCTCCTTTTGCGGTATAGACTGAATTGCGTTGTGGTGAAATTTTCTATGTGAAACAGGCTTTTTTCGGGAAAATTAATGGGTGATTGTACACCTTCTTTTGCGGTGTGGACCGAATTATGTAGTGGTGACATTTTTTAGGTGAAACAGCCTTTATGAGGAAAATTCATGGGTGATTGTTGACTTTCTTCGGTATGAATGTTATTCCGTTGATTAACCATTTATTGGTTGAATTTATTTGTGAAACAGCCTTTATGGGAAAATTGAAGGGGGATTGTTGACTTACTTCGGTATGAACCTTATTCTGTCAATTAGCCATTCAATGGTGAAATTTGTTTATGATACAGCCTTTTTTGGGAAAATTGGTCAGTTTCTGTAACTATGGTAAAGTAAAATATATGTCCTTTACGGCCCACTGGGTGAATGTTGTTGCTGAACAGCCACATCAGAAACTTGGCCAGGTGACGCCGCTCATGCCTTCATGTTGCCACGCCGTTGGTCCTGTGACAATGTCTGCCTCTTCATCCTCTACCGTGTCTTCAGCCTCCACTGCAGAGACAATTCACAGGGGCCATCCACCATACCACATGTGCAGGGCACAGCAGTGTCATGCTGTTCTGCACATAGTTTGCCTGGGTGAATGGAGTCACACAGGGGAGGAACTACTCTGTGTCCTTCTTGAAGAAATCAAATCCTGGCTTTCTCCGCAACAACTCAATATCGGAACCATGGTAACCGACAACGGGAAGAACACGGTGTCGGCTCAAGGAAGGCTGCGCCCTGCATGTCACACGTGTTCAATCTGGTTGTCAAGTGGTTCCTGAAGTCTTCCACCCATCTGCAAGACATCTTAAAAATGGTGAGGAAACTTTGCAAAGCACACCCTCCTTGAGCTGCAGCGGCAGAAAGGCATCCCCCAACATAGGCTGATATGCGGCGTTTCCACCCGTTGGAATTCCACACTCCATATGTTGGACCAACTATACGAACAGAGAAAGGCCATAAACGATTTCTTGATGAGCCAAGCTCATGTTTGACACCTGCCGTTTGCTCAGGGCGCATTATTTGTCAGTCGCCAGGACTACGGGATGAACAATGTTATTCCACTGCTTAATGTCTTGGAACAGATGCTGGTAAATCAGGCTGGTGTAGGGGACTGGAGAAATGGTGCCTAGATCTCACAGCCACATGAGCCCTGTGGGGGATAAACTGGAGGAGGAGGACATTGCAGCACAAGCAATGTTTAGCAAAATGGGTGGTTTTTCAACACAGGTGGCAGGAGAGGAGGAGTAGAAGGAGCAGAAGCAGCCAGAGGAGCTACAGGGTGATGAGGAAGATGAAGCAGAGAACCCAGACACACCATGGCAGGATGTGGTAGAGATGAAGGCACGGAGTCCCTCTGAGTCACTTGCACAAATGGCCTGATGCATGCTCAATTGCTTGATGAGATACAGCCAAATTGTCACCATTTGGCAGAGGGATTACTTCTGGATCTCCACCTTGTTGGACCCTCGCTACCGGTCCTAAATGGGGGCCTTTTTTTTTACACCCGCTGAGAGGGAGGACAAGCTGAACTGCTATCAAGACATCCTATGTAGTAAGTTTGCCGCTGCCTATCTGCACCATCGTCCATCCTCTCGCAGGTCTGAACGGGTGGGGGCCCTCTGGGCTCATGTTCCACTCCCAAGGCTGCTAGTGAGGGGTAGGGTGGCAGGAACAGTACCAGCTCCATCAGCAGCAGCCTAAGTCTAGAGTCGCTGATGGGCAGCTTTCTTCACCCACCTAGTGAAGAAACTACTCACCAGCAGCTAGACATAGAGCAGAACCTGAACCAGCAGGTGGTGACATATTTGGAGTGCACCCTGCACCTGTCATTGAAAATCCGTTGGATTACTGGGCAGCCAAACTGGATTTGTGGCCGCAACTGGCCGAGTTTGACCTGGAAAAGCTGTCTTGCCCAGCTAGTAGTGTGGCATCAGAGAAGGTATTTAGTGTGGCGAGGCCATAGCTACCCCAAGGAGAACTCGCCTGTCCACCCACCATGATTTCCACCCACCATTGCCTGATGCATCAGATTAGATCATCCATGCTGCCTCACGTAAATCCTGACAAAAGAGACCATTTTCTTCTGGCTACCTGCCTCAGCTACTATTCTGATGGTGCCACCTGCCTGATGCCACACATCTGATGCCAAGTTCTCCTTCTTACACCCACCATCATCAGTGGGTACTGTTAGTGCCACCCACCTCCGCACTCTGTCGTTGTGCCACTATGTGGCCTCCTCATGCTGCTGCCACCTCCACACTCTGTCATCGTGCCACTCTGAAGCCTCCTCCACACTATGTCATTGTGCCACTCTGTGGCCTCCTCATGTTGCTGTCACCTCCACACTCTGTCATTGTGCCATTCTGGTGCCTACTTCTGATGCTGCCTCCACCTCCAGACTCTGTCATTGGGCCACTCTGTGGTCTCCTCATGCTGCTTCCACCTCACTACTATGTCATAGGCCCTTTCTGTGGACTTCTCATGCTGTTCCCACCCTCCCCACTTCATTAATGGGCCACCATTTTGCCTTTTTGGCTTGGCTAACATCATCATTTATTTGACCCTTCTTCTCATCTGTCAGAAGGAAGGAAAAATGAGAAACACAATAGATCCTATCTGCATAGCAGCTTTAAGGCCTGTATGGTCCCATCAGAATTGGCTTATGATTTTGTAGCCAAAAACAGGAGTGGGTACAAAATACAGAAGACATGCAAATATTCAGTTCACGTGTCATCTCTGTTTAGGACCCACTCCTTTTTTCTTTTGGCATTAGCAATACTGATGGATTACTGACTAATTGTAGCCGTGACTGCCCAAATAAGTGAAGTGTGCAGTGATTCTAAGACCGACGCCTGTCATCTGCATGTCATACGGACTCACAGTATTGTTTCACTACCAAAGCAGATTCCCTATGCGTGTTACTGCAATGTACAGTATTCTATACAACTATAAAGGCTCTCTGCAGACAGGGAATAGTAGTCTTTAACTAAATTAGCTGCATTTATATTCGGATTGAACAGAATTTTTTCAAAGAAAATTGGCAAACCGGCTGAAAATATCACTCATCTCTAATTATAATTAATACAGAGAAATATAAAATATCTTCTGTCTTCCAGAATCTCGTAAATATTAATCCATATTCCTCACACCTCCCCCTTTTAGAGGGCGCCAGGGGGCAGCACATTCCTGTGCTCCCCCGTGCGCCCATCCGCGCCCTCCCTGGTGGTTAATGGCAAAGTGGTACGGCCGGAGAGCCAGGCTCCTGCGTACCAACCTCCCATTCGTTCCTGACCCAGGTGGTCACCTGGATTGAGCCTGACCCTGAGGCCACAATGGCTGGCCTCAGACGGTACCATAAACGGCCGCACGCAGTCGGCTGCCTGTAGTACCGGGAAGCTGGAAAGGGCATGCTCCAGCGCCTGGAAGGCCGTCTCGCAGTCGTTGGTCAAATCGACTGCGGAGGGCAGCTTCTTCCTGGTGCGGTCCGTCAGGGGCCTCGCCAGGCTACTATAGTGGGGTGCGAACTCCCTATAGTACCCGGCGGAGCCCAGGAAGGATATCGCCTGGTGCTTGTCCCGGAGGGTGATCCAGGATGAGCTGGCATCCCTTCTCCCAGGTTCCGGTTCCGAGGCTTCCCTGCCTACCCGGGGCCCCTCACTTATGCCCAGCTGGCACTTTCCTGGCGTAAGGGTCAAGCCTGCCTGGCCGATCTGCCCGAGCATCTGCGCCAGATGCTCTCGGGGATCCTCCCATGTAGGACCGAAGACGGCAATGACCTCCAGGTACGCAGCCCTTCCATGCTTGTTTGCTAACATTTCCCGGAAGGGGTGGCCTTCTGGGAGGGCACCTGCCTCCCGTGCCTTCTGCCTTCCCCGGGCGTGGTCCAGGGTGACCAGGTGCATCCTGGCATTGAGCTGCTGGTGTGCGAGGTACGGTCCCTCCCAGGCCGCCTGAAGCTTAGTCTGAGGTACCGAAACCAGTATCCATGCTTGCGGACCCACGTGATGGGTCCTCTCACAAGCTAACTGGTCGTACCCCTGCTTCTGGACGGTCTGGGCCTGCCCCATACTGTCGTGCACCAACCGCGACAAGGCCGGCGCTTTTTCCTGGAAGCGCATGACACACTCGATGACCGACGCCCCAGGGGTGGCTAGGTCTCCACTCCAAGCCTCTGCCTTAGCGGCCCCTGGGTATCTGGTTACCGGAGTCTCATGCACAGCCCACAGAAATTCTGCCCTGTACGGATAGGATACCACAAATGGTCGGTCCCTAGGCCACGCCCCTGGTGAGCCCTGTGGGACCGTTTCCTGGCACAACCGACCTTGGTCCCAGACCGCCCTCTGGAGGTCTGAATCCAAGGGAGGCCGTGCCATATGCTCTGTGAGAGCTTTCAAGCTGGAGCTAGCCCCTAACGCCCCCTGAAACCCCTGGTGGGACGTGGTCAGAATGGATGAGACTGCCACGTCCCCTGCCAGTTCTACTAACTGCTGGTCCCTAGGCCACTCCTCCGGTGAGCCCTGCTGGACCGTGACCCGGCACAGCCTTCCTTGGTCCCAGACCACCTGCTTGAGGTCTGAGTCCGAGGGAGGCAGCGCCGCTTGCTCCCTGAGAGCGTTCAGGCTGGCGTCAGCCACTAACGCCACCTGAAACCCCTGACTGGACGTGGTCAGAATAGATGAGACTGCCACGTCCTCTGTCAGGTCCCTGGGACCTGTCTCTGGGCCTCCATCTGACTTGGCAGACACTTGGTCGGAAGGGGGAAAGCCATCAGACCCCTGAGGGGCCCCTAGGGCCCCAGCACTCCCACTGCGCGTGACAGCCGCTGCCACCGCTGGTAGTGCCTGCTTCCCCTCAACTCCCGACCAAGTCGCCAGTCCAGGCGGACTAACCTGGCCCCCTGACATCCCAGTGGTGGAGGAACACTGCACTGAGGCTTCACCTGGCAGTCCCACTTCTCCTGGGACAGCCCTGACCTCATTTGCATCCTCCCCCCCTGCAGCTGTCTGCCCCCTGCTTGTCCCCCCAGTCACCACACTGGAGGACAACAGGTCCCAGCATGCTTGCTGGCTACATCCTGGGGCTTCAGCCCAGCTGACAGGAATGACCCCCTCCCCACTGAGGGGAGAGGCACACATTACATCCCCCACATCCCCATCAACATGCATAATAGGTACATTCACAGTATTATCAGGGGGGGACATCACATCACATTCTGGGGAATCGGACCTTGGGGTGTCAGCGGCCACGTACTTAGACACAAGCCGCCCCAGGTCCGTCCCCAGCAAAACACTGGCGGGGATATTTGCGGATACCCCCACCTCCCTTACCCCTCGACCGGCGCCCCAGTCCAGATAGACCTTGGCGACGGGCAGCGCCGGTTCCACTCCTCCAATCCCGGAGACAGTGAGGGATCTCCCGGGCAGTAAATCATGGGGTGTCACCAGTTCAGGTCGTACCAGTGTCATTTCAGCGCCGGTGTCTCTAAGTCCCATGGCCACAGCCTGGCCCACGGTGACCGGTTGAACATTGTCAAGGGACCTCCCACCACCCCCACCCACACACAACACAGTGGACGGTTTCCGGGTTGATGACTGGGACGGATCCCTCGGGCGCTGGGGACACATGGCTTGGAAGTGTCCTGGCTGCTTACACAGGTGACAAAGTCGGGGTTCCCCCACCGACGTGGAAAGTGCAGCAGGGGCCGGTGCCCACTTGGGCCTAGGGGCAGGGGTAGCAGGTGCAGCGTGCGTCTTACCCCCTCTCCAGCCGACAGGTTTCCGGGCCTCTGAAGTCCTGTTGTTGGTGTATTCATCGGCCAGGGCTGCGGTTGCGGAGGCCCCCTTTGGCTTCCGGTCACGGAGGTACTGCTGGAGATCCTCTGGGCAGTTCCACAAGAACTGTTCTGTGGCGATGAGCTCCTTCAGCTGCTGGACGGTGGAGAGCTCCAATCCTGTGGTCCATTGGTCGACCGCTCTCAGCAAGGCCCGCATGTGATCGGCCCAGCTCTGGGTAGAACCCCGGTGCAAATTCCTGAGCCTTTTCCGGTACGACTCAGGGGTTAAGTTATACTGCCTGACCAGAGCCTGTTTGATGTCCTCATAGCTCAGGATGGTCTCGCTGGGCAGGTACCCGAAGATTTCAAGGGCTTTTCCCCTGAGCCGTGGCGTGAGGAATCTGACCCACTGGTCCTCTGGCAGTTGGTACTGATGGCAGGCTGTCTCAAATGCCAACAAAAAGGTGTCCAGGTCCCCATCTTTGTCCAGTAGGGGAAAGTCCTCCGCCCGCAGTTTGGGAATCCGGACCTCTGGAGACTCACATTGGGCTGGGGAGGGCTGCTGGAATTGAAGCTTCAGCTGGAGCATTTGTAGCTGGTGCTCACGCTCGGCCTGGGCTTGCTCGCGACGTTCTGCAGCCTCTGCTCGCTCGCGACGCTCTGCAGCCTCTGCTTGCTCGCGACGCTCTGCAGCCTCTGCTTGCTCGCGACGCTCTGCAGCTGCCAGTAGGAGCTCAGAGGCTGCCTGGTCTCCAGCCTGGAGACGGTCCATGGCAGCTTGTAGGAGAGCAGCTGAGCCAGCTTGGCTGGGGGGAGGGGCAGGTGGAGCGAGGCCCGCCGCGGACCTCACCTCTGGCGACTGGCTCCTTGGGGAGCTTTGGTTGTGCTCCCCCTCGCCTTCCACCTCCTCTCCGCCCCCATTTAAAGCATCGGCCATCTCCTTCGATTTGCTCCTTGTGATACTGGCCGTCATTGCAACGGATGGTCACTGACACCACTGCAACCTGATGCACACACACCTTATTGTATCTGCCCTCAGACAGTCTAGTGTTGAACTGATCTTAAGACTCCAGCAGCAAGAGCTACTGCTGGTCGTCTTTAGTGTCTGGAAGTATGGGTCTCACACTCACACACACTAGTATCTCGATCCCACTTTGCTGCCACCAATATGTGATGAATACCACCCCTCGTGTCCGCTGACGTCAACCACGTCGAGCTCACGAGACCTGGTATGATCACGGGGTTTACCAAAAACGTGAAGTTACGCCCTCCAGAGGAGCACGTAAGGTCAGGCTGGTATAGTTTACACACACACCTCCTGTCCACGCGGGCACAGAGAGGCAACAAGCTGGAAGGGCCTTTTCACTGCCGCAGTGAAAACAGCCCACACTCAGCCCGGGTAACTGCCACCAGTTTCTCGTTTGATATAAGCCCGGTCCGCTAACGGGATTATATAGGGTCAGAAACCAACCCGCGGTAGCTTATAACTAGGCCAAAACACGGACGTGGGGATTCGTGATCGAGATACAAGATAGCCCAAGATTAAATTATAGATTTAATCGCTATAAGAGCACACTAGATATAACACACTATACACAGACAATATATATACAGTGGTCTGAGGTTACAGATTACAGGGTATATGGTTACAATAGGATTAAGCAGTGTGAAAGTAAGTTACCAAGTATGATGAGAGTTCCTTGGCGATGTCCTGAGCCGGAGGCCACCCGAGGGGCTGTGTTCTCCTGCTATTTCCTGGGTCCCTCTAAACACATGTGTAGCATGTGACCCCTCTTCAAAAAAAGACGCCCCCTACTTGCTGGCACCAGGCTTTTAACCTGGAGCTGGCCCACCCCCTCCCTGCCTCAGGGAGGGGTCAACTCCCCCTCTTCTGGGCTGACGGTGAATGACCCACAAAACCCTTTAGGGGTCATAGCTCCAGACCAGAGGGTCACAGGGAGATGGTTCTGGGACTAATGGACCTGCCTGGGTTCCGGCTACAATTAGAGCCCAAACCTGGTACCAGTAGGTGGCTTCTATGGGGAGATATGGGTATCTCCCTACCCCGACTGGGTACGAGTAAACAAAGACCATGGGACCGTACCTCGTGGCCACCGGGACACAAATATGTATCCGGTTTGCGTCTGCGGTGGCCAGGTGATTCATAATTCCTTATGAGAGGTAGGTGCCAATATGTCTAGGAAATCTCATTGATCCAGGCCAAAGCAGATACCCCCTGCTGGGGGTTTTTCCTGCAGATTCAGGTGGCTCCCAACTGCTGCACAGAGGTGTGAACTTCTCCTTGAAGCTTGGACCCCCTGAGGGGTGTCTTCCTGGCCAACTGAGTCATGCCAAGAGGTGCATAAAATTACAATCAGGGCTGGGGGCTTTGAAGCAGGGAAATCCTGTCAGCAAATGGGGGGTGTGAGGACATGGCTGACAGTAAATATTAATCCATATTCCTCACACGCCCCTTCTATCTCATGATCATATAATTAACTTTACGTCAGCTGTCTGGCGCAGGATCTTCCTCCTATGACCTATTTGCAGTAGGGCAAAAACATTGTTAAAGGGGCTGTTGGGCCAGCCAAAAGGATAGATAAATATTTTGTCAATAGTGCATAAAAAACTTGCATATCACTCTCAGTTTTCAATTTTTACTGTGGCTCCTCCCTTATGTGCAATAGTCATGTGACAGGTGTTTACAGTTGTGGCAAGATGTCCCATCTGCCAATCCTTCTGGCTTTCCCTGCCCCTTTAGATGGTATATTTCAATCATTTGGACAAACGTCTTGCTTGTTTCTACAGCACAAATGCAGAGAATGCCTGTTAGCAAATGATTATCTCTGTCTAATGGGACAGCCAGAGTAGAGATAACATGATCAGTAGATGGCCACAAATGTAAACATCACACTGTTCTTGTCACAAACTCACCTGTCTGGGCTCCAGTGGTGCGATCTCCGGCTTCGGTGCGGCCACACCTGGAGAGAGACGCCCAACTGAGCCACTCCCCATGGTGACGTGACTGCGTCACGTCAATGTTCTGTTTCTCCCCACTGCAGATGTGCTGGAGGAGATTAGCAGTGGGCTGATTGCTCAGCTGATTTATTCCTGTGTGTTAGTGTTCTGACTAATGAAAAGTCGAGTTATGGACCTATCAGGTTCTGATCCTGGAACTCTGTGATCTATTTAAACCTCTTCCTGGCCATACAACAGTGTCAGTGACAGTCTCTTATTTAATTTTTAATGGTCACTAGGACCATGCGTATTTTTGCAACTCCTCCGACTAGTATTCTAAAACTCAATTTTTATTGTATTTCTTTTAAAAAATAAACATATTGCTTGGGAACACCAAATAGAGAAAAATTAAAATTATCAGGAGTGACAGTCGCAAGATCAGTGGCCAGTGTTTAGGTGCACACCTTTTGTCCAACAACTCGGACTTGCCTAATTATTTGTATAAGTCATTTATCTGGAATCTCTTAGTTCTGAGATCCAGATATATCCCTGTCATGCTCCTGTCTAAAAACCAAACACACTGTATCCCTACATGTTTCGCCGAGCCTGTCGGCGTCTTCAGGGGAAACTAACAGGTGAAATGTTGGGGGCGGGGTCAGGGCTTTTTAAACCTTCCGGTTTGCTTGGATATCCAATCCATTTTGCGGAGGAGGGAGAGAAGCTGCCTATGATTGTATACACTATAGCGTCCCACCAATGTCTGGGTGCCAGTACTTTGGTGGGACGCTATAGTGTATACAATCATAGGCAGCTTCTCTCCCTCCTCCGCAAAATGGATTGGATATCCAAGCAAACCGGAAGGTTTAAAAAGCCCTGACCCCGCCCCCAACATTTCACCTGTTAGTTTCCCCTGAAGACGCCGACAGGCTCGGCGAAACATGTAGGGATACAGTGTGTTTGGTTTTTAGACAGGAGCATGACAGGGATATATCTGGATCTCAGAACTAAGAGATTCCAGATAAATGACTTATACAAATAATTAGGCAAGTCCGAGTTGTTGGACAAAAGGTGTGCACCTAAACACTGGCCACTGATCTTGCGACTGTCACTCCTGATAATTTTAATTTTTCTCTATTTGGTGTTCCCAAGCAATATGTTTATTTTTTAAAAGAAATACAATAAAAATTGAGTTTTAGAATACTAGTCGGAGGAGTTGCAAAAATACGCATGGTCCTAGTGACCATTAAAAATTAAATAATTTTGAAAATAGTTGCGTAGCAACTCCTTTGAGGGATTTCTTTGTTTGTCACATTCGAGTGACAGTCTCTGACTCACTAGCTACTCGTTCCTCTGACCCCTGCTTGTCTTCTGACCACTCTCTGTCTCTCGTATGGTACTGCATAGTCTGTCTGGTTCTGACCCATTTAAAGAGGACCTTTCACCACTCCCGACATGCTTGTTTTAATATCTTCATGCATTCCCCATATAAAAACAATTTGGGATCATCTTTTCTTATGACTCTTTTTTGTGCCATTCTTTTATTATTTCTACTAGAAATTATGAATGAATTCCTAGCAGTCTGCAGTAAGGGTACAGATGGGTGGTAACCAGTTGGGGGGGGGGGGGGTGTACCTGCACAGTCTGAAAATGGCAGCACTTATTGGATAGAATAAGTCTGTGCAGGTACACACCCCCAACTGGTTACCGCACCTCTGTACCCTTACTGCAGACTGCTAGCAATTCTTACATAACTTCTAGTAGAAATAATAAAGGAATGGTACATCCTAGAGTCCTAACAATAAATGTTCCAGAATTGTTATTACACAGGGAATGCATGATGCTAATAAAACAGGCATGTCAGGAGAGGTGACAGGTGCTCTTTCGGTACGACCTTTTTTTTGTGTTGATTTGTCTCAATATTGGTGTTTGTCTTTCTCTGCAACTTAGTAGTATAGGGACTGTCGACCAGTTGCGGTCTTTCTACCTAGGACTTGTACTGCAATAGGTGGGAAAGCAGGCTGGATTCTAGGTCAGGGATCCCTGCCTGTGTCTGTCCCTACCTGCAGGTGTTAAAGTTCTGGTCATGTAACCATTGGACAGAAGGAGCATCACTGTCAAAATTGAAAATAGGGTGTTGATTATTCAGCTTCTTGTGTAATGAGGACAAATATTGCGTGCTTTTGATCTGACCTGACAACCTCTTTAAGATCCACTCTTTGATTAAGCTCCACCCTTCAGCCATTCACCAGTCAAAAATGGAACAGATGAGTAGGAAATGATTTTTACAAGACCGTTTGTTTTAGGAATGCTGCAGATGGACAAACAGTGGGGCAAAGATTACCTAGGTTTATTGTTCCTTTAAGAAACCTATTGTTTATGTTGCTTTCTATTATATGCTTCACTTTTAATTATTGATTGCAAGTTGCTACTAATATTAGATTTTAACAATGATACTATTAAGGTCCTTGCTTTGGCAACTGGCTCCAGTCAGCTAAATGGCTAACAGAACAAATGGATTGAAATTAAGCTAATTATATTATAGTCTATATACTGTAGACAGAATTTGCTGTTGGTAGCCTGTTTTCATTTTATCTTGTAATGCCGCTGAACAATATTCTTTCATAACGTGTAGCCGTGCGCTGACCTCTGCTGAGTACTGATAATCTTTGGGCCTCTTCCTTGACAGAGATATGGAAAGCCACAGGATATAAAATAGATATCCACAAATTGCCTCCATGTGTCAGCAATGAAGAAGAAAATATACTCTAGATTTTTAGAACCCCTTTTCATTTTTCCACAGTGATATATGTATATGCTCTGGAAAGCACATGCAGGAAACTATATTTACATAAATGCTTAGTAAGTTCTTTTTCCCTAGTGGTAGAACTGTACAAAATATTGGGGTATTTAGGTTTTCATTGTTTACTCCCATATTTGTATTGCATTTCTTTATATTCTCTTGTTGAAACTTGTTTGTTATATCTGCAGGGTATGTGCACAGACGTATAGTATTGACTGTGCTTTGTTTTAATGATGTCACTGTAGTATGAGGGCCTTTCTATGCTGTATTCCATTCTGATGATGTCAAAATGATGTGTGTATTGATAAACTACACATATAATGTCACATCATGTGTGTTTATTCATACCCTCTTGATATATGTGTAGTTATAGACTGCCTTTATTTAGTGATGTCACAACAGTGTGAGTGTGTAGATTTATCGTATTGATTAAGTATGTGTATTTATTGGCACTACTATATTGAGACAGTGTCAAACTAAATGGGGCAGATTTGCAGATAAAAATTCCCTAGAATTCTGATCCACCTGCTGTGCATCAGATTAGACACTTTTTATTACTTGGAAATATTCACGTAACCGGAGTAAACACCAGTCAATAATATATCAATTAATGGCACCCATAAGTATTGAAAATCTAACATGAAATTGTGGGAATACCTAAAAATAACTTTCAATAGTCACTAGTAAAATAATAGGCCCATAGATAATTGCCAAATAAAACATGCATGCATCAGTGATCACGATTCCTTCACTATTCGGTGGTGTGTGATCACTGATGCATGCATGTTTTATTTGGCAACTATCTATGGGCCTATTATTTTACTAGTGACTATTAAAAGTAATTTCTTAGGTATTCCCACAATTTTATGTTACTTTTTACTACTTGCCCAGCGAGTAGGTGTGGTTTAGCAGGAAACAGGTGTGACTTAACATAAAGGGGTGTGTCTGAAGGTATGACAATGTGACAAAATTGTACCACAACACTGGTGCAAAGTAAGCCAACTTTTAGGTGATTTGAATTTATCATCAAGTATCAGGGTCTTTGGTGAATCTTTAGAGGATTGGCTGGCTGGAACGTGTCATAACGCGTCATATAGCACCCGGTGACGCGTGTTTCAGATCAGTCTTAGTCAGGGAGAGCTGCAGCAGAAGGGACAGATAGTGTAGGGACAGGATTATTTTTTTTTTTTTTCAGGCAGGGTTTACTGTTGTAAGGTGTTAGAGACCCAAAAGTACTTTTAAGGACTATTGTTCTATATGGCTGCAATATATATTATTAGCGCAACCTGCTCCTAATTGCGTGCAATTGTTTGGCCGCTGCTGACATTGACACAACCTCTGCTACATCTGTTTTGTTACATTTGCGCATCCTAAATGTCTGTGACATTGAGCACAATTGTTTGGCTGCTGCCCACAGCGACATTACCTGCGCTACATCTCCTGTATAACGTTTGCGCAGCCTAAATTTCTGTGACATTCAGTGTAATTTTTTCTTAGCCGCTGGTAACAGTGACATTACCTGCGCTACAAATACTGTATAACGTTTGCTCATCCTAAATATCTGTGACATTCAGTGTAATTTTTTCTTAGCCGCTGGTGACAGCGACATTACCTCCTTTATGTGATATACAGGTTGTATCGGAGTGCCTCTTCCTTGAAATTTTTGGCAGCACTTGCACTTTATATACAAGTAAATATACAGGAAAGAATGTTTCCTAACAATTTTCTCTCTAAAATCGATTTTATCTTTGGTTTTGTGCGCATTTTTGTCAGTCTGTAAAAGTGACGTACTACTCGGACAACATCGTTCCCGACCTGGGAGTCCAAGATGCATCCAGACATCCACCCCATGCTGTTCACAAACTATTTCAGTGGTGCTTCCATACATTTATGACCTTTTCCTATGAACCAGACACCCTCCCCTCTTCAGAGCAGGGGGTGAATGGTTTGATGCTCTGGTTCTCCCATTGACTTCCATTGTGCTCTGGTGCTCTGTATTCTTTCCTGACATTTACTTACATACATAAATCACCTCCACAGGATGAGGATGAGGGATGGCTATTGCGAGCCCTCATCCTCATTCAGAAACATTGTTTCTGGGCAGCAGATCACTGTTTAGACAGCAGTATCTGCTTCCCAGAAATGATGATTGATGTGCCTGCCTGAATGACAGGATCACCAGAAGAAAGAGCGTTTTGATCGGTGCCACAATTAGATGACCAGATTATCGGAAACAAGCGTTTCTCAGTTACAGTCATTCACAATACTCTTGCTGATTATTGGTACGTGTAAATCCACCTTTAGAGAGTGCAGGTAATGCTCACACATTACCAATAGTTACCAGGCCACCCCTAAACTTGCAAATTGGAACAATGGCAAGTCCAGGTATAGCTTGGTAATTAGCAGTAAAGAAGCTACATCTAGACTTTTTTATTACACTACGAAAAAGCCAGAGAGCTTAGAAAACCACAATAAAATGCACATCCAGTAATTATAAAATCAATAAAGCAATTTTATTGGACAAGACAAACATACAAAGTACTTTAAAAATTATATACAATAAAAGGTGTGTCGGTATAGATAAAACCAGGCACAGACAACCAGCCCACAAAGTCCACAAGTAGGGACAAAACATATGCAGTCCGGGCTAACACAAAATCAAATCCAATACCAAAAAAAGGAAAGACGTAATATAATAACTACAAACCGGATTCCAAAAAAGTTGGGACACTATACAAATCGTGAATAAAAACTGAATGCAATGATGTGGAGGTGCCAACTTCTAATATTTTATTCAGAATATAACATAAATCACGGAACAAAAGTTTAAACTGAGAAAATGTACCATTTTAAGGGAAAAATATGTTGAATCAGAATTTCATGGTGTCAACAAATCCCCAAAAAGTTGGGACAAGGCCATTTTCACCACTGTGTGGCATCTCCCCTTCTTCTTACAACACTCAACAGACGTCTGGGGACCGAGGAGACCAGTTTCTCAAGTTTAGAAATATGAATGCTCTCCCATTCTTGTCTAATACAGGCCTCTAACTGTTCAATCATCTTGGGCCTTCTTTGTTGCACCCTCCTCTTTATGATGCGCCAAATGTTCTCTATAGGTGAAAGATCTGGACTGCAGACTGGCCATTTCAGTACCCGGATCATTCTCCTATGCAGCCATGATGTTGTGATTGATGCAGAATGTGGTCTGGCATTATCTTGTTGAAAAATGCAGAGTCTTCCCTGAAAGAGATGACGTTTGGATGGGAGCATGTGTTGTTCTAGAACCTGAATGTATTTTTCTGCATTGATGGTGCCTTTTCAGACAAGCTGCCCATGCCACACGCACTCATGCAACCCCATACCATCAGAGATGCAGGCTTCTGAACTGATAACAACTTGGGTTGTCCTTGTCCTCTTTGGTCCAGATGACATTGCGTCCCAGATTTCCAAAAAGAACTTTGAATCGTGACTCGTCTGACCACAGGACAGTCTTCCATTTTGCCACACTCCATTTTAAATGATCCTTAGCCCAGTGAAAACGCCTGAGCTTGTGGATCTTGCTTAGAAATGGCTTCTTCTTTGCACTGTAGAGTTTCAGCTGGCAACGGCGGATGGCACGGTGGATTGTGTTCACTGACAATGGTTTCTGGAAGTATTCCTGAGCCCATTCTGTGATTTCCTTTACAGTAGCATTCCTGTTTGTGGTGCAGTGTCGTTTAAGGGCCCGGAGATCACGGGCATCCAGTATGGTTTTACGGCCTTGACCCTTACGCACAGAGATTGTTCCAGATTCTCTGAATCTTCGGATGATGTTATGCACAGTTGATGATGATAGATGCAAAGTCTTTGCAATTTTTCGCTGGGTAAAACCTTTCTGATATTGCTCCACTATATTTCTGCGCAACATTGTGGGAATTGGTGATCCTCTACCCATCTTGGCTTCTGAGAGACACTGCCACTCTGAGAAGCTCTTTTTATACCCAATAATGTTGCCAATTGACCTAATTAGTGTTAATTGGTCTTCCAGCTCTTCGTTATGCTCAAATTTACTTTTTCCAGCCTCTTATTGCTAATTGTCCCAACTTTTTGGGGATTTGTTGAAAACCGTGAAAATATGAATCAACGTATTTTTCCTTTAAAATGGTACATTTACTTGGAGTAAACATTTGATCTGTCATCTACGTTCTATTACAAATAAAATATTGACATTTGCCATCTCCACATCATTGCATTCAGTTTTTATTCACAATTTGTTTAGTGTCCCAACTTTTTTGGAATCCGGTTTGTATTATAGAAATATGGAGCAATACCCCAAAAAGATAAAGTCAAAAATACCAGTCCTGGACATGTATGTGGGCCTATGTCAGAAAGAACGCCCCACGCGTATCGCCGGGTGAACCCAGCTTCCCTGAGGAAAAAGGGAAAAAGTAAATTGGAAATCGCTCTGAAATCCTCTTTAAATCCTCTGCTTACCTACTGTCACAGATATACATTAAAACATGTGGAGATAGATAGATATGAGATAGATAGATAGATAGATATGAGATAGATAGATAGATATGAGATAGATAGATATGAGATAGATAGATAGATAGATAGATAGATAGATAGATATGAGATAGATAGATAGATAGATAGATAGATATGAGATAGATAGATAGATATGAGATAGATAGATATGAGATAGATAGATAGATAGATAGATATGAGAGAGATAGATAGATAGATAGATAGATAGATATGAGAGAGAGAGAGATAGATATGAGGTATATAGATAGATAGATAGATAGATAGATATGAGATAGATTGATATTAGATAGATAGATAGATAGATAGATAGATAGACCGTACATAGGTTGCACTGTCATTCTAAATCATTCCATGCCAGTCTCAATCTTTTTACTATGTTCGTTTTATAGTAAACTGTTCTGTTTGGTTATGCTTCATCTTGCAGTTTCTGACATGACTTTTGTTCGCTGTTGTATTTAAAGGTAATCTAATAAATGACAACTAGGAAAAGCCTGAAATAATTTCCTGTGTACTCTTCATTATTCCTTTTTTTTTCTTCTTAATTGCCTGTGACTTCATCTGGGGCTATTTTGTAAATGGATGACATCACCGGTACTCTGGAATTTACAACGTGATACCAATTAAATTGGAAGATTTCAAATGCTCTGTTCTGAATACAATTATATTTCCATTTTCTAGCCAATGAGCCATAAATTCTGGGGAGATGAATCCTGCAATATGAATGGTTGTGGAGGACAACACTAGCACCTTTTCTTCAGTTTTTACGTATAACGGTATCCTGTTGTTGTATTACCGCGTTGCTCAAAAGTGCATTTTTTTTTGTTGCCCAAGTGATAAAAACCTAAAACTATCCCGTGTAGCAAGGAAAGTGTCTTGTACAGGAGCGGAACTGTCCACTAGTGTTGGGCGCAAATATTCAAATCTCAAATTTTAATCGAGAATATCGCTACTTCGAGAATTTGTGAAGATTTCGAATATAGTGCTATATATTTGTATATGTGCACCATTATATGCTGCTTTTTAAGCTTCTCAGCACGTTTTTAAACAGCTGATTGGCAGGGGGTCCCGGGTGTCGGACCCCCCGCCTGCAGCGTCCCACTACGTGTGTGTGGGCACTGCTTAAAAGCACTTTTTACTTTATTAAAAGTATTAGGTTGTAATGTATGATTTTGTATGTATGTATCTGCAAAATCCCTGTTAACAGGCCTATTAGGTGTAATTTATACATCCCACCACTAGATGGGATAAAGTTCAGGTCCTATATATATACCTAGGCCAGGCCTAGTTAGTGAGTTGTGGAGATGAGAGGAGATTAGGCAGTTGAAAATGTAGTCAGAAGAGAGCAGATCTGAGGTAGTCAGATCAGATTAGTAGGAGGAAAGATAGAGTGAAGACTTCGCAACACAGATTAGTGAGTGGAGCCAACTTTGCTATGAGGTGATACTAAGATGTGAGGTGCAGAACAGCATTTTCCTTCTGTGGACGGACTATAGACTTGCATCCCTGACCAGTAGGAGAAGAGTTTGCCTCCCTGGAAAAGAAACAAGCATTCCTAGGAATTCATCGGTGATAAGAGGCATTATTGAGGGCCACAGACACCTTTGCATGGTGGAGGTTTCATAGCTTCAGGCAGCCACACCAACCTTCTAAGAGACAGTTGAGTTTTCCTGTCTAAAAATATTCAGCTTGTAGGGAACGTCAAGGAATAGTATCCAACACATCTAAAGGAACTAGGTACACCTAACCCACTGCTCCAAAACCACAAAACCTAACCAGCCTAAAACGGTGGATTTGCCGAATTAAAGAGGACCTTTCACTAATATAGAAACAATTATGCAGTATCTGGATGGTACAGAGTTAAAGAGGACCTTTCACTAATATAGAAACTAAAAACAAACTATGCCTGTGGGCAGAGCGGCGCCCAGGGGTCCCCCTGCACTTACTAGTATGCCTGGGCGCCGCTCTGTTCGCCCGGTATATGCTTCGGTGTCTCAGCTCCGTCTGTTGTATTGGACTGATTTTTTTGTAGGAGGCGTGTCCCTTGCTGTAGTGCTGGCCAATCGCAGCACACAGCTCATAGCCTGGCTATGATCTGTGCGCTGCGATTGGCCAGCACTACAGCAAGGGACACGCCTCCTACAAAAAAATCAGTCCAATACAACAGACGGAGCTGAGACACCGAAGCATATACCGGGCGAACAGAGCGGCGCCCAGGCATACTAGTAAGTGTAGGGGGACCCCTGGGCACCGCTCTGCCCACAGGCATAGTTTGTTTTTAGTTTCTATATTAGTGAAAGGTCCTCTTTAACTCTGTACCATCCAGATACTGCATAATTGTTTCTATATTAGTGAAAGGTCCTCTTTAATTCGGCAAATCCACCGTTTTAGGCTGGTTAGGTTTTGTGGTTTTGGAGCAGTGGGTTAGGTGTACCTAGTTCCTTTAGATGTGTTGGATACTATTCCTTGACGTTCCCTACAAGCTGAATATTTTTAGACAGGAAAAAAAAGACTGCAGAACCCCTTTAAGGCTGAGAGCATTAAATCACTATGTACTCAGCCAGTGGCCATGAGGCGGGCTCGAACGGGCCCCCTGGGCATTGGTCCTCTAGGTAATTTCTCTGTGTGGTCTATGGCCAATTTGTCTCTGTTTATAGCCTATCCTTAGGATAAGTAATTAATATCTGATCATTGATGGTCTCACACCCTGCACCCCCACCAATCAGCTTTTTCCTGAAGTCTTTGGCGCTTCCTCAACAGGAAGCACAGCTCCATTCAAAGTGTAGTGGAAGTGCCGGGTTACTGCAGCTAAGCTCCCACTGAAATGCTGACCTGCAGTAACCAGGAGCCGTGCCGAGCCTGTTCCATTCAAAGTGCTAGTTACAGTGCCAGAGGCTGCAGGGAACAGCGGACTGGGGATGAAGGGAGTGTCAGACTCTTACTGATTGGATATTAATGATCTATCCTGAGGATGGGTCATCAATATCAGTAGCCTGGAAAACCCCTTTATATGTGCAACAATGGGGGACATTTCTCCATGTTTTTACAGCACAATAGTGGCATTAAAAAGTAGCAAATTATGGTGCACATCATATGTGCGGGGCCTGAAAGAGTTATATACAACGTGAATTCTGTAAAGAACTAGAATTTCCCACTGCAGCCATGAGGAATACTGAAATATGTTAGAAATTAAATTTGCTAGAGAAATTACTATTTACTGTATAAAAAAAGTACTCGACTTTAATAGATATTCTTCAGTGTTCATCTCCTCAGTCTCTTTATTTACTTCACTGACTCTTGAAATGCATCATTCCTCTACACTAATTATCTCTCTGTTTGGCCTCATTATTTTAATATCTGTGTAGGAAATGAGAACAGCCGTATTGAAAATGAGCTATTACATCTCTCCTTGGAAGTCGAATAAGGCGTGCCACCTATGCTCATTTTCCTCCTAGGTACACCATGCCAAAAGCTTGTGCAGACAGCATGGCGTCGGAACTGCCACTACAAAGTGGATGTTAATTACCTAAAACAATAATAGCAATAAGAAAGAAAGGAGAAAAAAATGTGAATCTTCAACTGCAAAGTTATTTTGCCTAAGGGGAGTTGTAGTTAACTGGCTCAAAAATGAAAGATACTTAAAAATGAGATGAAGATAAGTTACAAACGAATAGGTGCTCTGGGAAATTTCTATTAGATTTTGCTGTTT
Organism: Bufo gargarizans; assembly: GCF_014858855.1. NCBI lineage: Eukaryota > Metazoa > Chordata > Amphibia > Anura > Bufonidae > Bufo > Bufo gargarizans. Next base: position 365,478,664 of record NC_058081.1, on the reverse strand, counting down.
CTAATAACCTCATTAAACAATAACAAGGAAAAAACAATAAAGTACTGGAGGCTAACAGTCCCTGGTGTGGTAGATTTTCTCACCGTTGTAATATTAATCAGTTCCTGTTCATAAACAAGGAACCATCACATAACCTTTTGTGAGAAAAAGGATCAAGCAGGTGTTATTAATTTGAATATGTGGGCTTTGCCAAACTTGTATTTCTTATTAGAAGTTTATATTTTGCAACAGGGACATATATTTAGAAATATGCACATATTTTTCATATGACTTCAAATAACACTGAAGGAAAATATATGGTATGTTAGCAGGGGTGGGCTAAAAGTAGTGTGGGCACTATCCCTTAATGCCCACCATAGTCGTGTTCTCCAGATGGGTCACTGCAGGGTCTTTGAGTGGTGTTTATCTCATGTATTCCATATTCTTTTATTCTCCCCCCCCCCCCCCCACACACACGTTTTGTAGCATTAGCTCAGGGGCCACAGGACTCTTCTGGCTATGAGCATTTGGTCACTGTCCTATTTCCCAGATGCTCAGTTCTCTTCTGCTTATTAGCGTGAAATGTATTTATAAATGTTATTGTATAAGTGGTGGGTTTAGTTTTTTTTTTTTGCAGTTTTTAATTTTTGGGACCTAAATAGGCAGATTTAAGCACATTTCACACATCTGTCAGAAGATGGCCGGTGAAGATGTCAGTGAAGGATCCGTGTTTGGTCCTTTGATTTTTTGTCCTCCATGTATCATCTGTATTCTACGGACATTTCTACGCTGAAAATGATCTTCCAGAGGATAGTCTAGCAATGATCTGTGAAAACTGTGGACAGAATACGGATCGCATCCGTGTTGCATCCATGGTTTTCACTGACCCATAAACTGTAGAGAGCATGAGGAATCGGTAATCAAGGTAACACGGGCCACGGGCCCATTGTCTGTGGAAAACCACTAATGAATGTGAATACGTCATGGATAATAATGTCAATGGATACGTCTGCTGTCCATGTTTCACGGAAGTGTGAAAGGGGCCTTTCATTGAGTGGTTACACCTCTATAATAAAGCTAGAGGAAAGAAATAATGGGACAACTTAGCCCTTCCCTCTACCTTCCTGCACATTGAGTACATTACACCGAGCTGAATCACTATATTTTCCCACTGAAGTTCATTAGGTATTTTCTGTTTTAGCTTAAGGTGCAGGTGCTTGCTTTAAGACATATCTCTAGAGCAGAAGCTCAGGCAAGATGGATGTCCTCATAATTATGCACAGACAATAAAATAAAAATATACAATGAGAAACAGATTAGGAAGAAGAATGCTTTTGTACTTGTATCTTGATAAAAAACAAAAAACAAATGAATAATGTGATACATTCATTTTGAGGCACAAAAAGTGAATCCCAAAAATGCGAAATTAGATTGTGAGCCACATTGGGAATAGCTAATGTCTGTAAAGCACTCTGAATATGTCAGCGCTATACAAGTGCGTAAAATAAAAATATAAAATATATAAATAATACGTGTCAGTTTGTCAATCGAATTTATTAACCTCAATTTTTATGTCACATGCAATTTTAAAGTCAGGGTGTGGCTAAACATTTGTTATATGTTGACATATGTATATAAATATATCTACATTTAGACAAATTAATAGTGCACATGGCCTACAGGCTAGACCTGTCATAGAGGCTTTTCTAGAGTTCAACATTGCAACTTTTCCTGAAGTGTTCCACAGCATTTCAACAAGCAGATTTTAGGGCCATCAGTATCAAAGTTAATGTGTCATACAATTGAAGTAATTGATACATGAATCTTAATCTTATGCATATGGGTGTACATTTTTTCATAGCTGAGACAATAACCTGTCAAAAGGTATGATCAAAAAATGGTGTCAAAACCTCCAAGTATTCACAGATGATCATTGACCACCATTAAAACATAGCCTTTATTCAACATCAAATTAAAATAATCCCCAATGTGGTGACATGCCAGGGTCGGCTCTATAGGAGAAGGAGGAGGGGGTTTATGTGCAGCTGGCAAGGGAGGGAAACCGCCTTGAACCCCAGCTGTACGTGGATCCCCTTCTCCTTCTCTTATAGAGCCGACCCTGGTATGCCACCACATTCCATCCTCGGCTACTTTAACCCTTTACTTGATATCCTGGGCATGCAAGTATATTCTGATATTGTCATCTACCATACAACAACATTCATGGACTCATTATGTCTACATTCTGTATTTTAGCAATTATTTAAGGACACTCATCTTATGTCCGTTATAAGACATAAGTGATTTGTTGTTTTCGGGAAAAAAAGGGGGGGGGGGAACCAAATTTTTGTCCTTATTACCATATAACTATATAACCACATAGTTACTAAGGAGCTGGCATCTCCTTGCTGTACTTGAATTGCAGTTATCTTTGGTGAAAACTATTTCCACCCAATGGACAACTATTATTGCAAATATTTTGTTACATCTTTGTGTATATCTTTTGATAAAACTAATAGGTCCCCTGATAAGCCATGTGCTTAAATAAGCAAAACGCGTCGGGACAGGATGATCAGTGTTAATCATTTGATATATTGCTACTATTTGAAATAATATACCCTTCGTTTTGGTACTGCCCTATGGTGGATTGTGTTAATTCCTGAAATGTAATCTACTAATTTGTTTATTATTTTTGGCATCTATTGTAGTCTCTGGACTGATTCATATTAGCTGGTTCTCTATGTCTTTATCAGGGCCATGCCAGGGGCATGTAGGAGGTTCCTACTACCGAATCGCCCCTATCTGGGTGGCCATTCCATTTTGTAGGCAGCATGGGTGTACAGTAACCCTCCTTTAGTCCTGGGGGGCGCATAGCAAACTTTGAACTTAGACTCCCCACTTGTATTTTACCCAAAAATATTACCTCTCCCCCTCTGTCAGGAGTTTACCTAGCCAAATCACTATGCAGGGTTGTGTTTGGAATTTGTGCGATACTGACCAGTCAAGTCCCAGCTCGTCAGCCTGTCAATGTGACTGAAAGCCAAGGCCATCATGTTTATGACTCTGTGTCCAATAATAGGGCTAGGTGGGGGATTTAAGACTGATTTAATGATGATTCCTAAATAATTTGCCTGTGATTTAATTGTATTCTAGCTGTATATTGTACGATATCCTATTCTGTATATTGACCTTCATGGTAAACTGACTACTGGCTTTTGGCTTGTTACTGAATTAACCCTATGTCTACTTTTCCTGCTTATATTGACCCAACTGATGAACTGACTACTATCTTGTTTCTGGATCAACCCTGTTTCTGCTTCCTGCTTATATTGACCATCCTGTTAAACTGACTACTAGCTTTTATCTGGATTAACCCTCTGTATGTTGTTCCTGCTTATATTGATTCTTCTGGTAAACTAACCTTGGCTGGTCTCTAGATTAATCCCTTGTTTACCCGAGGATTCTGGTAGGTCATTCTGGTAGGTCTCGTAGCAAAGCTTATCTGGCCTTGAGGTGAGCTCTTATGACATGGCTCTTATGAAGAACCATGTCATTAGCTTCCTAGTACCTGAAGTGGTTTTGGAAGACTGATAGTAGTTTTGGGGTTCAGTGGCTGTGGTCCAGACGGTGACCACAGTTTACCATAACATCCTCATTGCACTTAAAAATATGTTATTGGTTTCACAGATAGTGTTGATCGCGGATATTCTTTTTTTAAAATATATTTTATTATCTATCGTACAAAAAAACATATACAACATCAGACCATTCAAAAAAGGTCCCTATTACAGTAATCAACCTTGTAATAACATTTTTCCCCAAATACCACCCCCCCACCCATTTGGAAAGAGAGAGAGAGAGAGAGGGGAAGAGACAAAAAATGTTTTTATTTCTTTTCCTTTTCCTTTCCAAACACCTAAACACCTCGGCCCTGGTCCAACCATTTCTTCCATATTTTATTGTTTTTTTTAGCCCTACCATCGTATCTCTCGGACACCCGTTCCAATTTAACCAAACTGAGCACTGCTTCCTGCCACTGTCCCACTGTAGGGGGGGGGGGGGTCTTTATTTACCCATTTCTGCAGTATAAGCAGTCTAGCCTGAAATAGTACTTTGCTCAACACCGATTGTATCTCTTTGTTTAGTTTAAGATGTGCAATGGCCCCAAAATACAGACTACGGGGTCTTCCAAAACTTGAATGCCCAAAAATACTGATGTAATCTCTAGAATCTCTTTCCAATACCTTAAAAGTTTAGGACATCTCCAAAAGCAATGTATAAGATCCACCTTCTCGCCCCTACATTTTGGGCACTTATCCGAGGTTCTAACCCCCATTTTCTTTAACGCCCAGGGGGATCGATGTAACCTATGAACTATAAAAAACTGGGAGATTTTATGTGAGGCCCTTTCCGACACCTTAATATAACTTCTGAGGGCATCATTTCATTTTTCTTCCGTGAAAGATGAGAGCTCTGTTTCCCACTTTCCTCTAGCTAGTATTATAATTCGTTCTTTTTTTGCCTCCATCAATATCCCATATCTTTTTGCCGTAATTCCGCTTTTTTCTCCGCCGTTAGTAAATTTATATATTCTATTTGATTGTTCTTTTCTATATTTATTTAAATTAACTGGTATCGGCATTTTTAAGCTGGAAATATTTATAGCTATCCTTTTGGGGGATCCCGAACTCGATTGCCAAGGTAGCGAAGTCCTTCAGTTTATCTCCCTCAAATACTTGAGCTAAATATTTTACTCCCTTTTTATCCCAATCTATATAAGGCCTAATCTTTTGCACTTCCTTTAAATTCATATTTTTCCAAATAGGTGTGTACTTCAGATACCCTTTAATATCCAGTGTTTTTTCGCTTGCGAATATTCTAATCGCAAATTTTTATTGCGAACATTGCCACTTCAAGAATTCGCGAAGATGTAGAATATAGTGGTATATATATTTGTAATTGCGAATATTCTAGATTTTTTTTTTTCAGTAACCTCCTTTCTTGCTTGTGGGCCAATGAAAAGTCTGCAATATCGTTGTCAGAGCTTAGCAACATCTCTAGCAACCAATAAGAAAGTTGACTACCCCTTTACTATATAAAAAACTCCCCAACAGTCGTTTTCTGCAGTTTTTTTTTTCAGTTCTGAGAAAAAGATAAGTGACATTGCTGTGCTCTGTGCTTTCATCTGGATCCTATTCCTTATCCAATTACATTAGATAGTTAGTTAGCTCATATATATAATACAGATAGTTAGTGGGAGATAGTCAGTGTAGGCTAGATAGTGATATATGTAGTGTAGCTGATAGGTTCCAGTGCAGGGTGTTAGGTAGTGTGATAGGAATTACTGTTTCTCTGCTTCTCCATATATACATGCTGCAGACATAGTGCTGTGATGTCACAACAATACATAGTGCACCAATCAGTAATATCTACTCAGACCTGATAAAATGCAAAGCTGCATGTATTGCGAAAAAAATATGCGCATCATTAGTGCCGATTTGCCCAATCATGAAAACAATGACTGGAGATCACGGATTCTAGAATTACCGAATTTATTCAAAAAAAGAATATTATGCAAAAAAAAAACGCAAAATATCACAAAAACGAATATTGCCTAAGCCGCTCATCACTAGTCACAGGTTGGGCAGATTAATTGAGCCATATATATTAGGCATTCTTAATTATTGCCTAAGTGTAGAGATTTACTTTGAGAAATGTATTAATGTGTAGTTTAAATGCTGTGGTCTTTCAGTCCTTAGTCTTGGTTAAGTGCTGCCATTATTCAGTCCAGTCTAGTGTAAACATTGCCATAGATTAGTCCGCAGTCTAGTGTAAACACTACCACTGTCTACTGCCACTGGTCAGTCCGCAGTCTAGTGTAAACTCTGCTGCTGGTCAGTTCACAATGTAATAATGCTGCCTCTGGTCAATCCACAGTTTAGTGTCTGTCTAAATGATGCTTTCCTTCAGTCTATAGTCTAGTGTAAATTTGGCCATAAATCAGTCACCAGTGATATGAATTTGAATTGTGTATTTTTAATTTTTATTTTGTGACTTTTTTTATGTTTTTAAAAATTATATTACATTTTTTTTAAACTTTTTTTAGTTCAACTTGGGGTCTTCAAAACTGGTTGATTAGATCACTTATATAATACACACAAATACTCTTGTATTGCAGAGTATTATTTCTGTCAGTGGTATACAGAGGAGCAGCCTATTAGAAACTGCCTCTGGACTATGAGAATGGTATAATAGACAGACCTCCCAGCTATAATAGCCATCATTGGGACCAAATAGTGGGGGGTCCATGGCATGGCAGAGGGAATACTCTGTTGAACCATTTAGATGATATAGGCACTAAGGGCTATGGTATCTAAGGAGTTAAACTGGATTACAGTTTTCTCTCATCCCAGCAGTTGCAGCAGGGTCAGGGCCGTGTATCATAGCCCCGATCTTGCTGCTGCTCTCTCAGGAAAGAGTTAAACAAGAGAGCTGCTCCCTTCTACTTGCATACACAGCATATACATGGAGTATAATGGAGAATTGAAGAGCTTGCATGTTTCTGTTATTTCTGAGATTGGTGGATATTCACACACTGGCTACTTCACTGGCATGCATGGTGTTGCACTAATCTCCAGCACTGCACATGTGAGTAAGACTGCTGGATTGTGTGTGGAATGAATGGCTGTTCAGATGATCCCATGTTCATGTTCCTAGTAGGACTAAAAAGTATTAAAAGTTGAACAGCATATTAAAAAGTTTAAAGAAAATTAATGAATCAAAGAATTAAAAGACTTCCCCGCTTTAGTATGTAAAAAATAAAAACAAACAAAAAAGATTCATATATATATAATTTGTAGGTCTGTATGTACCCAAAATATAAAGTTATCATGTTAGTTAACCCACATGTTAAAATGTCAGAAGTATTATTTTTTTTATTCTACCCCCTTAAAAATAAACAAAAAGTGACTAAAAAGTCATATATACCACTAAATGTTATAGGTCTTCAGATGCAACATGAAAGCATTTTAAGAAGAAAACAACTGTTTTTATTGTGCAAAAGTAGTACAATAAAAAAAAAATATATATAGAAATTTGGAATTACTAATTATACTGATCCGGAGAGTCAAGTTCATTTACTGTATACTGTATAGTGAAATCCATAAAAAGCTGAAAATGTAAGAATTTGTTCACCTTGCCTCCAAAAAATGGAATAGAAAATGATTACAATGTTGAATGCACCCTATAATGGTGCCAACAATAATTAAAGCTCAGCTCGCAAAAAGCAAGCCTTCACACAGCTTCATTTACAGAAAAAAAAAACGGCTCTCAGACTATGACAACATAAAAACAAACATGTATAGTACAGAGTCATAAAACATAAACTATATAAATTTGGTACCATCATAACCACATCAGCTTGCACAGTAAAGTAAAAATGTCATTTATCCCGCATGGTGAATTGTAAATTAAATTTTTTTCCGTTTTATTTTTACTTCCAACAAAAACTAAAACACAGATAAATTGTTTTCAACGTGTTAGAGTTAAACCTATGCATTTACAACATTGATACACCATACTGTAAGTGTCTATGGTTGGAATACCCCTTTAAAAACATGCTGACAGCTTTACGTGAACAAAACCTGCACATTTCCCAGTCAAGTAAAAAAGCAATGCACAGATACTGGCTGGATGACTGGCTCATTCAGCTTGGTGTATAGTGTTGATTGCAAATATTCTATTTGCAAATTTGTAGCGAGAATATTGGCACTTCGAGAATTCGCGAATATCTAGAATATAATGCTATATCTTCGTAATCACGAATATTCTAGATTTTTTTTCATCAGTACCCATGATCCCTCACTTCTTCTTGCTTTTGGGCCAATGAGAAGGCTGCAATATCTTTGACTTTAGGAGTAGTGTTGATTGCTAATTTTCGATTTTCGCAATCAAGAAAACAATGACTGGAAATCACAAATTCTCGAATTCACAAATATATGATGAATATTTGCCTAAATATTTGCGAAATATCCCAAATTTGAATATTGCCCCTGCCGCTTATCACTGTTTATGTATTGATCCATATTTTTTGAAGAACCACTGTACTAAGAACTACTGTACAGAACAAACATTTTTACCTCTTATGCCACCCCTATTTCCATGTAGGTTGTAAGCTCTTGTGAGCAGAGTCCTCACTCCTATTACTTGGCTTGTTTATTAGATTGGTGACTCTGTAATGTTTGATTTTTTTCAGTATATATGCCTCTGAATTGTAAAGTGCTGCAGAATATGTTGACACTATTATAAGGGTTATCGTTATTATTATTTTATTAGGCAGGGAAAGAAAATATCTGGTGATGATGACGCTGGTCTTTCTTGTCAGTACAGTGTATAGAACCCGTACAAACAACAGCCACCGTCTCATCTTCCTCAATCTCAGTGAGTATGATTTGGGGAAATATACGATAATTAGCTGCATTCAAACCAAATGAATTTTTTTAATTTTTTTGTTCTCACAGCCTACACGCTCTATACCTGATTTTAAATTTAAAAAAAAAAATCATCCCCCTAAATATATGCCAACAGCTAAAGCTTTACTTTTCCAGGACTTTGTTCATATTGCTAGAATAATTACAGCCGAGATGGTACTTTTTACATAATTCTTTAGTACTAGGTTTATCAGATCTAGAAACAGATTCCATAAATTGTGCTGAACTTCTTTATGTAATATACTGAAAGACCACGTTTGTTTAAGGTCCCTTTCACACGAGAGAGTTTTCCGCGCAGGTGCAATGCGTGACGTGAAAACGCATAGCACCCGCACTGAATCCTGACCCATTAATTTCATGAGCGTTGCGTGAAACATGAGCTGCGTGAAAAACACATTGCATCCACAAGCAAGTGCGGGTGCGATGCGTTTTTCACTGATGGTTGCTAAGAGATGTTGTTTGTAAACCTTCAGTTTTTTATCACACGCGTAAAAAAAAAAACGCATGAAAACGCATTGCACCCGCGCAGAAAAAACTGAACAACTGAACGCAATCGCATACAAAACTGACTGAACTTGCTTGCTGAATGCATCCGGACCTAATCCGTCACGCTCGTGTGAAAGAGGCCTAAGAGGGTGACATATATATGTATATATATATATATATATACACACACACACACACACACTGTATAATATATATATATATATATATATATATATATATATACACTGTATAATATTATATATATATATATATATATTATGTTGAATAAAATAGAATAAGGAAATAATAAGAAATAATGGAAAAAGTTAAAAATAATTTATTACTGAGAAATGCAGTTTTAACATAGATCCATGTATTGTATTAGAGCATTAGAGTTTAGTTAACAAGCAGGAATGTGATAAGCACCTGCCTGTTTGTTAAATGACTACAGAATAAAATTGCGAGACTCTACACTCAGTAGAGGAGCCAATGCAAATATCAGTTGCAATCTAAATATATTTCAGAATATAATAAAATGATCATCCACCCTGCTCTACCCATTTCTTATTTATTGCTATTGATAGACTAACAATAGAATATTGAGATGATATTGATCCAGTCAATAAGTTATATCAAATTGATTTTACAGTATTGGAATTAATTTTGGAACAAGTTCAGAAAATCTGCATTGTTTATATATTAATAGATTGCAGTAGTATAATAACAGAGTTAAGTGGGGGGGATCACTTTTCTTGGAGCCTAAATGATTATTTAGAAGTTTGACAGTTCAGGTAAACTAAAAGCTAATTATATGTTAAGATGACTGCAAACAATCTTTTATTGAGATGTATATATTCCAGGGAACATATCTCTTGAGAAATGTATGTATTCATGGTAAGGTAGCCATTACATAAAATTGCACACCATAGTATAAAGCAAAATATAAAAAGAAATGAACACATCAAGCAACTACGAGTTCCAACCTATAGCCCAGGCTAATATTGAAACACAAGTGGACTTTAGAGTACATGCATTTTATAAACAGGAAGTGATAGCAATAGGGACACTGAAGGCCACACCTGCCCCCTTGTGGCAATCCATATGTATGACAAAACCTTGTGATGTGAAATAAAATTGTATATGCTGATTTGCAGTTAAGGTATACTTTCTGTTAACAATTTAATTTTAGTTATTAAACTGACATTTTTACTTAACTAGTTTAAATAAAAATCTACTCTCTGATGCTGAGTGCAAAATAAGCTGAATTCATCTAATACAGTCAGTGTTATACAATGTTTGCTTTGGGCAATTCCCTTATACTAGAATGAATAGTCCCCAGTAAATAAGATGATTAAAAAGTGTGACTCCCTATAATCTGCAGGGAAACCTTTTATCAAGTGTTGAGTTTTCTTTCAGTGTCACCACAAGTGATCTGATAGTGATGTATCCAGGATTGTAAGCTTGGAGGAGGTGGGGCGGTGGACAAATTGCATGCATCGTCGCTTGTTCACTGCCTTAACCCTGGGTTCACACCTGAGCGTTCCTCAAACGCGCGTTTTACGCGCGTTTTTGTCGCGCGTTTTTTGTAATAGTAAACGTGCGTTTGACGCGCGTTTGTGTCATTGACTGCAGTGTCCTATGGCCACAAACGCGCGTCAAAACGCCCCAAAGAAGCTCAAGTACTTGTTTGAGCGTCGGGCGTTTTACAGCGCGTTCGTACGCGCTGTAAAACGCCCAGGTGTGAACCCTTCCCATAGGGAAGCATTGGTTTTCATGTCTTAAGCGTTTTACAGCGCGTTTGAACGCGCTGTAAAACGCTCAGGTGTGAACCCAGGGTAAAGGATTATTCCCATCTCAGACTTTGGGGGCATATCGCTAGGTAGTATTGAGTATAGTATTGAGCAAATTGATCTTGACATAGTAGAATTTGATCTGACTTTCAGGGAAAATTCGATTTGCTGCAAAGCTGAATTTCCTTGTGCTTCGTGGTAGCAAACTGATTTTACCTGAAATGGAAGTAAAAAATAAATAAATAAATCATACTTACCTCATTAGAGCACAAACAGTTGGCCCCCACCATCTTGACTGAAGAGCTTGCACTAAATCTCTTGCGTGGTGATGTATGACATCACCTTGCCGCCCAACGCAATAATGTCATCACATGCCGTGCATACGATATGGCATACAATAGACAAAGGCTATATGCCAAAAGCCAGGTATGTGCAAACCAACAATCTATCCATAAGACAGAAATAGTCAGCATACCTTACAATGGCAGCGGTATGCACTATGAGACACTCCAAACCAGCTCTTATCTGACTGATAGTGATGAGCGGCAGGGGTCATATTCGAATTTGCGTTATTTTGTAGGATATTCGTCGAATATTAGTTATATTCTACATAAAAAAAAATTTCCTTGCAAATCGGCAAGGTAATGATCGCGTAATATAATTTTTTTTGAATATTTGTCATTTTTTTCCATCTGAAGTTATGATTCCTCCCTGCTTAAGTTGCTTGTCAAGCAACTTAAGCAGGGAGGAATCATGACTTTAGATGGAAAAAAATGACAAATATTCTAAAAAACAAATATATAGCACTATATTCTATATAGTGCTATATATTTGTTTTTTAGAATATTCGTCAATCATGAATATTCTAAAAAGCAAATATACAGCGCTAAATTGAATATAGTGCTATATATTAGTTTTTTAAAATATTCGTAATTTTTTTTCCATCTGAAGTCACGATTCTTTCCTGCTTCAGATCGAAAAAAATGACGGATATTCTAAAAAAACAAATATATAGCACTATAATCGAATATAGTGCTATATATTAGTTTTTTAAAATATTCATAATTTTTTCATTCCTCCCTGCTTAAGTTGCTTGTGGGCCAATGACTCATTTGCCCACAAGCAAGAAGCAGGGAGACATCATGTGTTCAGATGGAAAAAATGACAAATATTCGAAAAACTAATATATAGCACTATATTTGAAATATTTTCAAATTCTCAAAGTTGTGATATTCGCGATAAATATTCATAATTTTCTTTATTTGCGTGTAACTCTACTGACTGAGAGCCAGTAAGCCTCAAAGTTGTTTCATATCTATTGGATGGCTTCGGTGGAGCTGCGCACCTAGATCAATATCATTAAGGTGACAAAAAGTTTTCTGATTGTTCTAACATAATATTCAATAACCTCTGTATACAGTTTTGTCATTTAAACTAATTTACATAAACATGGACATATGGGAAAGACATGCAAATGAGCAGAATCTGCCTTGTTTTTCAGCTGAAAAACTATTTGCATTGAAAATTTGCACAAAAAAATTTATGATTAGATCATTTGCGATCTACACTACTCATGAACAGCACTGTTCATGAGTAGTACAGATCGCGAATATTCTAATCACTAATTTTTAGCGTGAATTTTCCATGCAAATGGTTTTTCAGCTGAAAAACAAGGCAGATTCTGCACATTTGCATGTCTTTCCATATGCCCATGTTTAAGCAAATTAGTTTACATCACAAAACTGTATAGAAAGGTTATTGAATATTATGTTAGGACAATCAAAAAAACATTTTGTCACCCTAATGATATTTATCTAGGTGCGCAGGTCCACCCAAGCCAACCAATAGATGGCTTACTGGCTCTTAGTCAGATGAGAGCTGGTTTGGAATGTCTTATAGTGCACAAGGCTGCCATTGTAAGGTATGTATGCTTACTGTATCTGTCTCATGGATAGATTGTTGGCTTGCAGATACCTGGCTTTTGTCATATAGCTTTTGTGTGGTTGTCTATTGTATGTCATAGGTAATGGGAGTCCTAGATGCCTCCAGCCATTCTCCTAATGCTGTTTCCAAACCATTGTGATGGGGTTTCCATCAATTTCTAACCTTTTTTTGTAAACCAGTCACCCTCTCTTCTTCAGAGCAGGGGGTGCCTGGTTTAATGCTCGGGTCTTTCATTCACTTTCATTGTATTAAATTGTACTCGAGCACACACAGTTTTCAGCCTAAGGGTCCATTCACACGTCCGTTGTTTGTTTCCTGATCTGTTCCGTTTTTTGCTGAACAGATCTGGACCAGATCTGGACCCATTCATTTTCAATGGGTCCTGAAAAAAAACGGACAGCACAATGTCAGATTTTTTTTCAGGACCCATTGAAAATGAATGGGTCCAGATCTGGTCCAGATCTGTTCAGCAAAAAATGGAACAGATCAGGAAAGAAACAACGGACGTGTGAATGGACCCTAACACTGTGATGTGCCAAGCATATCAATGCTCGAGCCGAAGAGCAGGGCGGCCGAGCATGCTCGCTCAACACTAGTATATACTATATGATCAACAGAAGAGGGAATATAAAATTGGTTTATAGAAACACCTAATCACACAGTAAGGGACAAATGTCTGCTAACACTACCCAAATATGACTACAACAAATAATACCACCATACTGTGGCCATATATTAGTCAGGCATCGGGGGGATTTATCAAACTGGTGTAAAGTAAAACTAGTTTAGTTGCCAATAGCAACCACTAAGATTCCACTTTTCATTTTCCAAAGGAGCCGTGAAAAATGAAAGTTGGACACCAGTTTGATAAATCACCTCCCCGGTCCATATAGGCATTCTGCAGAGTAGTATCTATTTAGCAGATTGTAAAATAGATAAATCACTGTTTAGATACAGTCAGAATATAGAGTATCTGCCAACTCTCTTGATATGTCTGTACAGCTAAATACTTGTATTTGTCATAATACACAGATATTTAAATACTGTATATAGAAAGGACATCAGTGTAAAATAAAGGTCTCAAAACACAGTAGGAACATCAGTACATGAATAATAAATGTAATAACGCGTGTAGTGCAGATTGTGTCTGGGTACATCTAGAACATAATGATGACTCTCTGGGTGCAGAACGGGTACAGATAATGGGCACAGTTAATGTAACACAGATAGTATTGTCTGAGTACAGATCATATAGATCAGGCATGCTCCACCTGCGGCCCTCCAGCTGTTGCAAAACTACAACTCCCACAATGCCCTGCTGTAGGCTGTTAGGGCATGCTGGGAGTTGTAGTTTTGCAACAGCTGGAGGGCTGCAGGTTGAGCATGCCTGATATAGATGAGGTCACCTGCAGTTCTATGTAACATCACAGTGATAACTTTCTGAGTACAGATAGAATAGTAGATGTTACCTGCAGTCCTATGTAACACCACAGATAACACAGTGATGATCTCTGAGTACAAATAATGTAGTAGATGTCACCTGCATTCCTATGTAACACTACAGATAACACACAACGATACCCCTCTGAGTACAGACAATGTAGTACTCTTACTTGCATTCCTATGCAACATGGCAGATAACACAGCTCTAACTCTCTGAGTACAGATAATGTAGCAGTGTTACGCCTGTATTACACTAACTGATTATGTGACCAATATTTGTTCAATCAGACCAATAGTTGGTGTGTATAACAAGAGACCTGTGTGTGTAATAGGCCAGCCGACCAATGATAGGTCATAAAATCTGTCAGATAAGGCTACTTTCACACTTGCTTTTGATCGGATCCGTTCTGAACGGATCCGATAATATTAATGCAGACGGAGGCTCCGTTCAGTACGGATCCATCTGCATTAATAACTTCTAAGTGCGAAAGTAGCCTGAGCGGATCCGTTCAGACTTTCAATGTAAAGTCAATGGGGGACGGATCCGCTTGAAGATTGAGCCATATGGTGTCATCTTCAAGCGGATCCGTTCCCATTGACTTACATTGTAAGTCTGGACGGATCCGCACGCCTCCGCACGGCCAGGCGGACAGCTGAACGCTGCAAGCAGCGTTCAGCTGTCCGCCTGGCCGTGCGGAGGCGAGCGGAGCGGAGGCTGAATGCCGCCAGGCTGATGCAGTCTGAGCGGATCCGCATCCATTCAGACTGCATCAGGGCTGGACGGAAGCGTTCTGCTCGCTCGTGAGCTCCTTCAAACGGAGCTCACGAGCGGACAGCAGAACGCTAGTGTGAAAGTAGCCTAATCTGTTGGTGTAATACAGGCATCACCTGCAGTCCTATGTAACACTACATATAACACACAGTGATAGCTCTCTGAGTATAGATAATCTAGTAGTGTTGCCTGCAGTCACTTGTATCACCACAGCTAAGTGATAACTATCTGAGTACAGATAAAATAGTAGATGTTCCCTGCAGTCCTATGTACGTAACAACACATATAAAACACTGGCAAGCCTCTGAGTACAGAAAATGCAATAGATGCCACATGCAATCCTATGTAACACTGCAAATAGCATAATGATGACTCTCTGTACAGTACAGGCAATGTAGCAGTGTTATCTGCAGCCCTATGTAACACCACAGATACCAAACATTGATAATTCTATGAGTACATGTGACCGAGCAGTATACCTGATGTCCAATGTAACACTACAGATAACACACTGTTATAGCTCTCTGAGAACATGGTTGTGTTAGCTGCAATCCTATGAAACGCCATGGATAACACAATGATAACTCTCTGGGTTTAGCTAACGTAACTGTTGTTACCTGCAATCCTATGTAACATTATAGATAATACAAAGGGATAACTCCCTGGGTATAGATAATGTAGATGTTACCTGCAGTCCTATTTAACACCAGAGATATGAGGGGTGTTGAATACGTTATCTACCCCAGCATGTTGTATAACTTTGGAAAAATTTTTGTTTTCTTTTCATCGGTATATTTTGACCCCCATACTGTTTTTATAGTTATGTCTATGAACATGTGTGGGGGCTCATTTGTTGCAGGACTATCTGTAGTTTTTGATACCATTTTGGGGTGTGTATGACTTTTTGATAACTTTTTGTTAATTTTTTTCGAGATTTTTTTTCTTTACATCATTCACCATATGGGCTAACTTTTTAAAAAAAATATTTGAATAGCAATTTTCCTGATCTCTGCCAGAGAAAAGCCTAAACCAGAAGCATGCACATCCAGTTTTTAGAACTCTCAGATGCCATGGTCACATTTGACCACTGTATCTGAGAGGTTAAATGTTCACTGTCAGCATTACCGCCAATGGTAGACATTAGCTGAATGTGTCTGCTGTATGAAAAACACCAGGTATCCTGTTGCGATGGCTCCCACTCCGCTCCGGAACAGGCACCATCTTTAAAGACCCAACATGTGCTATACATCTACAGAAGATGTCAGGAAGGGGTTAAACATACATGGTGTTAATGGGGGAAAAACTGTGGCTTGTTCTGCACAAGAATCCAAAAAATATGTGTTAACAGGTGCAAAAGGTTAGCCCAAATTTTTACACACACAAGTGTTAATTGTCAGAAGAAATAGTGGCTTGTTGTGAAGTTAAACAAACCTGAAAACATTCTCCCTTTTAATTAGGAACAGCAGCAGTGTGGATGTGCAAAGAGTAAGGTATGTAGAGATAATAGTGGCACCAATAGTGGCAGTAGCAGCACAGCATAGAGCAGACAAGGCAGTAATTGTACAGTCGTGGCCAAAAGTTTTGAGAATTACATAAATATTGGAAATTGGAAAAGTTGCTGCTTAAGTTTTTATAATAGCAATTTGCATATACTCCAGAATGTTATGAAGAGTGATCAGATGAATTGCATAGTCCTTCTTTGCCATGAAAATTAACTTAATCCCCCCAAAAACTTTCCACTGCATTTCAATGCTGTCATTAAAGGACCTGCTGAGATCATTTCAGCAATTGTCTTGTTAACTCAGGTGAGAATGTTGACAAGCACAAGGCTGGAGATAGTTATGTCAGGCTGATTGGGTTAAAATGGCAGACTTGACCTGTTAAAAGGAGCGTGATGCTTGAAATCATTGTTCTTCCATTGTTAACCACGGTGACCTGCAAAGAAACGCGTGCAGCCATCATTGCGTTGCATAAAAATGGCTTTACAGGCAAGGATATTGTGGCTACTAAGATTGCACCTCAATCAACAATTTATAGGATCATCAAGAACTTCAAGGAAAGAGGTTCAATTCTTGTTAAGAAGGCTTCAGGGCGTCTAAGAAAGTCCAGCAAGCTCCAGGATCATCTCCTAAAGAGGATCCAGCTGCAGGATCGGAATGCCACCAGTGCAGAGCTTGCTCAGGAATGGCAGCAGGCAGGTGTGAGCGCATCTGCACGCACAGTGAGGTGAAGACTTTTAGAAGATGGCCTCATCTGGTGTCAAGAAGGGCAGCAAAGAAGCCACTTCTCTCCAAAAAAAAAACAGGGACAGATTGATCTTCTGGTGAATGGACTGCTGAGGACTGGGGCAAAGTCATATTCTCAGATGAAGCCTCTTTCCAATTGTTTGGGGCATCAGGAAAAAGGCTTGTCCGGAGAAGAAAAGGTGAGCGCTACCATCAGTCCTGTGTCATGCCAACAGTAAAGCATCCTGAGACCATTCATGTGTGGGGTTGCTTCTCATCCAAGGGAGTGGGCTCACTCACAATTTTGCCCAAAAACACAGCCATGAATAAAGAATGGTACCAAAACGCCCTCCAACAGCAACTTCTTCCAACAATCCAACAACAGTTTGGTGAAGAACAATGCATTTTCCAGCACGATGGAGCACCGTGCCAATGTTGACATTTTGGGTCCATGGCCTGGAAACTCCCCAGATCTTAATCCCATTGAGAACTTGTGGTCAATACTCAAGACGCAGGTGGACAAACAAAAACCCACTAATTCTGACAAACTCAGATTATGAAATAATTGGGTTGCTATCAGTCAGGAATTGGCCCAGAAGTTGATTGACAGCATTGCAGAGGTCCTAAAAAAGAAGGTCCAACACTGCAAATACTGACTCTGCATAGATGTCATGAAATTGTCGATAAAAGCCTTTGAAATATATGAAGTGCGTGTAATTTTATTTCACTACATCACAGAAACAACTGAAACGAAGTTCTAAAAGCAGTTTAGCAGCAAACTTTGTGAAAACTAATATTTGTGTCATTCTCAAAACTTTTGGCCACAACTGTATGTGTGTGGCTGTGTTGGGGTAGTAGTCATAGGAGTGGTGGCTGTGTATGGCTAATGATTGTGGCAGTAGGGGTAATGGCAAACATTCCCCCAATTTGCTTTGCTAATGGGGGTCTAAAAGTATGGCTTTGATTATTTGACGGTAAGGATGCATATCTCATTATGTAAGCAAGCAAGCATACAGCTTTCTATTTTTGCCAGCATGCCCCAAGACCCTGACCCACACTAAGATGACTATGACTGGTCATTGTTGCTGATGTTATTGTCATAATCATCATCAGCCTTCCCCACCTTGCCCAGTCGGAGTTGGAGAGGATGCCGCCACCGGGATGTTTGCTGCTTTATACACTTTAGCAAGTGATCTGCTGTGTGTCTGCTCTTGACCAGGCTCATCAGCACTAACATAGCATGTCAATGCTTCAATTTACACATATGATAGGAGGGGGAGTAGGAGAAATACTCTGTCCTAATTCTGTTGGGAATGGAATGATGTCTATCAAGGAACACGTGGAGCAATTGAATATGTGCCTGGTGTGGGAACCCAACCAACACATATGTGGCGGTATCAGATGGACTGGCCTTCTTGATGACTACAAGTGCCACTTATACCACCACCAACCCCTCATCTATGCATGGGTTCCCCCTCCTTCCCCTGAACCTCCTCCTCATAGCAGTCCAAGTGCTAACTGTTCTCACAACTCATCAACAGGAAAACCCTCATGAGTATCTGCTATAGCGTATGGGACTTTGTTGCCTCTTCTTAGGAAAGCAAGAAGGAACTCTATTAGGAGGGGGTAGAGAAGACAGAGGTGATGAAAGTTAAAGGCTTCTCTGGGGTTGCAAGAAGGAGGAGCAGGAAGAATGTTGTGACTCCTGGCTCCAAGGCACAGTGTCAGACTCAGAGGTAACATAATAACATAGTTTATAAGGCTGAAAAAAGACATCTGTCCATCCAGTTTAGCCTGTTATCCTATAAGTTGATTCAGAGAAAGGCAAAAAATAAACTGCGAGGTAGAAGCCAAATTTCCTCACTTTAGGGGAAAACATTCCTTGCCGAATTACTGCCTGGAACCCATCTCTAGTAGCTATAGCCTGTAATATTATTACACTCCAGAAATATATCCAGGCCCCTCTTGAACCACCACCTCCTCAGGCAGAGAGTTACATAGTCTCACTGCTCTTACCTTAACCCCTTAGGGACTCAGCCCTATTTCACTTAAGGACTTGGCCATTTTTTGCTAATCTGACCAGTGTCACTTTAAGTGCTGATAACTTTAAAACGCTTTGACTTATCCAGGCCATTCTGAGATTGTTTTTTCATCACATATTGTACTTCATGACACTGGTAAAATGAAGTCAAAAACATTTTTATTTATAAAAAAATACAAAATTTACCAAAGAGTGGTAAAAAATTGCAAATTTCCAAGTTTCAATTTCTCTACTTCTATAATACATAGTAATACCTCCGAAAATAGTTATTACTTTACATTTCCCATATGTCTACTTCATGTTTGGATCATTTTGGGAATGATATTTTTTGGGGGTGTTACAAGGCTTAGAAGTTTAGAAGCAAATCTTTACCCATTTTTAGGGACCAGTTCAGGTCTGAAGTCACTTTGCAAGGCTTACATAATAGAAACCACCGAAAAATGACCCCATTCTATAAACTACACCCCTCAAGGTATTCAAAACTGATTTTACAAACTTGTTAACCCTTTAGGTGTTCCTCAATAATTAATGGAAAATAGAGATACATTTTCACATTTTCCATTTTAATAATTTTTTTCCAGTTACAAAGCAAGGGTTAACAGCCAAACCAAACTCAATATTTATGGCCCTAAATCTGTAGTTTACAGAAACACCCCATATGTGGTTGGCAAACGGCTGTACGGGCACACGGCACGGCGCAGAAGGAAAGGAATGCCATACGGTTTTTGGAAGTCAGATTTTGCTGGACTGTTTTTTTTTTTTACACCATGTCTCATTTGAAGCCCCCTCTGATGCAACCCTAGAGTAGAAACTCCATAAAAGTGACCCCATCTAAGAAACTACACCCCTCGAGGTATTCAAAACAGATTTTACAAATGCTGTTAACCCTTTAGGTGTTCCATAAGAGTTATTGGCAAATGGAGATGAAATTTCCAAATTTAAATTTTTGGGCAAATTTTCAATTTTAATCTATTTTTTCAGTAACAAAGCAAGGGTTAACAGCCAAACTAAACTCAATATTTATGGCCCTGATTCTGTAGTTTACAGAAACACCACATATGTGGTCGTAAACAGCTGTACGGGCACACGGCAGGGTGCAGAAGTAAAGGAATGCCATACGGTTTTTGGAAGGCAGATTTTGCTGGACAGTTATTTTTTTTATACCATGTCCCATTTGAAGCCCGCCCTGATGTACCCCTAGTGTAGAAACTCCCAAAAAGTGGCCCCATTTTAGAAACTATGGGATATGGTGGCAGCATTGTTGGTACTAGTTTAGGGTACATATGATTTTTGGTTGCTCTCTATTATACTTTTTGTGAGGCAAGATAACAAGAAATAGCTGTTTTGGCACCATTTTTATTTTTGGTTATTTACAACATTCATCTGACAGGTTAGATCATGTGATATTTTTATAGACCAGGTTGTTACGGATGCGGCAATACCTAATATGTATACTTTTTATTTATTTATGTAAAACTTACACAATGATTTCATTTTTTAAGCAAAAAAAAAATCATGTTTTAGTGTCTCCATATTCTGAGAGCCATAGTTTTTTCTGTTTTTGGTTGATTATCTTAGTTAGGGTCTCATTTTTTGCAGGATGAGATGACGGTTTGATATTTTTATAGAGCCGGTATATGTATATTTTTATTGAGCAAACAAATAAAGTAGCAGCACACCACTAAATGCACTAAGACTGAGTGAACAGGTGAATGTGTGAACAGGGTCAAATACATGACGCCAATACTTACTGCAAAGCAGTGAAGAAGCTCTTAGCACATATTATTGATCAAAAATATGTCGGGCCCACCTACACAATAACAGCTTTTTTAAAACAAAAAAAAATGATGTTTTAGTGTCTCCATATTCTGAGCCATAGTTATTTTATTTTTTGGGCGATTGTGGTGGGCAAACGGCTTTTTGATTGCTTGCTGTTGTACTTTTTGTGATGTAAGGTGACAATAAAATGTTTTATTTAGCACAGTTTTTATTTTTTATTTTTACGATGTTCATCTGAGGGATTAGGTAACGTGATATGTTTATAGAGCCGGTAAATATGGACGTGGCGATACCTAATATGTACACTTTTTTTCCCCCCTATTTTTTACCAATTTTTTTTCACTTTATGTGGGGAAAATGACGTTTTTATTTATTTTTTTCTTGAAACTTTAAATTTTTGGGGGGGAAACTTTTTTTTCAACTTTTTTTTCAACTTTTTTTTGTCCCACTTTGGGACTTTAACTTTTAGGGGTCTGATCCTTTAAAATGCATTCCAATACTTCTGTATTGAAATGCATTGGCTGTATGAGTAATACTGTGTGTATTACTCATACAGCTTCCGGCCTGTGAGATCCAGGGAGCTGGATCTCACAGGCTCGTCCCCGGAAGGCAGAGCAATGCCTTCCTTAGACATCGCGCTGCCTTCCATGCCATCGGGTCCCCCATACAACCGCATGGGGACCCAATGGCACCGCCCGCCACCGCAACCGCAGGTAAAAGCCGCAAACCGCAGTTCTGAATTTACCTGCGGTTTGTGGCGATCGGCGATACAGGAGATCGCATGAACCCCCCGGCAT
Organism: Bufo gargarizans; assembly: GCF_014858855.1. Taxonomy (NCBI): domain Eukaryota; kingdom Metazoa; phylum Chordata; class Amphibia; order Anura; family Bufonidae; genus Bufo; species Bufo gargarizans. The sequence continues at coordinate 365,456,919 of NC_058081.1, read as the reverse complement.
TGTGACAGGATGCCCGTCTGAATGATTTCAGCGGGCATCCTGTTCCTATTAACCCCCACCGTGCCACAATGTACTTTTAAAGTTAGGACATACCGGTACGTCCTGAGTCCTTAAGGACTCAGCAAACATGGCGTACTGGTACGTCCTACGTCCTTAAGGGGTCAAAGAACCCTCTTCTATGTTTGTGTACAAACCTTTCTTTCCGATGCAGAGGATGTCCCCTCATCACAGTCATAGTCCTGGGGATAAATAGATGATGGGAGAGATCTCTGTACTGACCCCTGATATATTTTTACAAAGTTATTAGATCTCCCCTCAGTCGTCTTTTTTCTAAAGTGAATAACCCTAATTTTGATCATCTTTCAGGGTACTGTAGTCCACTCATTCCAGTTATTACTTTAGTTGCCCTAAATTCTGAACCCTCTCCAGCTCTGCTATGTCTTCCTAGTTCACAGAAGCCCAGAACTGTACATGTACAACTGCTCCATGTGTGGTCTGACAAGCAATGTGTAAAGTGGCAGGACCATGTTCTCATTACGGGCATCTTTGCCCCTTTTGATGCAACCCATTATCTTAATGGACTTGGCAGCAGTTGCCTGACACTGATTTCTACAACTTAGTTTGTGGTTCACCAAAATTTCTAAGTCCTTTTCCATGTTAGTGTTTTTTACCATTTAGTATGTATGGGTAACTTGCATTATTCTTTCCCATGTGCATAACCTTACATTTGTCAGTGCTAAACCTCATCTGCCACTTCTCTGCCCACACTTACAATCTATCCAGATCCCTCTGTAGCAGTATCCTGTCCTCTTCAGTTTAGTGTCATCTGCAAAAATGTATATTTTACTGTGCCAGCCTTCTGCAAGAGCATTAATAAATATATTGAACAGAATAAGGCCCAATACTGACCCCTGTGGTACCCCACTAGTGACAGTGATCCAATCTGAGTGTGTACTGTTAATAACCACCCTCTGTTTTCTATCATTGAGCCAGTTAATTACCCACATACAGACATTTTCCCCCAGTTCAAGCATTCTTATTTTATATACTAACCTTTTATGTGTTACAGTGTCAAATGCTTTGGAGAAGTCCAGATATGCAACATCCATTGATTCACTGCGGTCAAGTCTACAGTAGAACTTACCTCCTCATAGAAACTGATTAATATTAGTTTGAAATGACCGATCCCTCATGAAGCCATGCTGATATGGAGTTATTTGCTTATTTTCATTGAGGTACTCCAAGATAGCATCTCTTAGAAAACCTTCAAACAGTTTACCTACAACAGATGTTAAACTTACCGGCCTATAGTTTCCGGGCTCTGTTTATGGACCCTTTTGAATATTGGCACCATATTTGCTATGTGCCAATCCTGTGGAACACTCCCTGTCATTATAGAGTCCTTAAATATCAGAAATAAGGGTCTGGCTATGACATTAACAAATTAACTTAGCATACGGGGTGTATACCATCTGTCCCTGGCGATTTGTCTATTTTAATCTTTTTAAGATGCCACTGTACTTCTTCCTGGGTCAGACAGGGCACATTATTGGGGAATTTACTTTTGCATTCTGCATTTCATATGACAGTGACATCCACATAATTCTGCTGTGACTGAGAGGAGTAGCAAGCCATCCAGTCCACAATTACAGTGAGGAACAGAAGTATTTGAACACCCTGCAATTTTGCAAGTTCTCCCACTTAGAAATCATGGTGGGGTCTGAAATTCACATTGTAGGTGCATTCCCACTCTGAGAGACAGAATTTATAAAAAAAAAAATCTGGAAATCACATTGTATGATTTTTAAAGAATTTATTTGTCTAAAGGGTGTGAGGACGTGATGACGTGTGCATAGCGTTGCGCTCTCCCTCCTCCCTCACCGGCTTACCTCCGTGTCGGCTGTCTCCGAGATGGCTGTGGATCCTGGTGACGCTGGCGCTGACTCCCCGTTTGTATCTCCTGCTATGTGACTGCAGCGGGACGGAAGGATTGTTGCTCCGTTCCCCTGCCTGGGAGGGGAAAGCACTTCCGTCTCCTCTATTCCTGTCTGACCGGTGCCAGCCTCGTTTGCCCTCCTGCTGCCCTGTGGAGACTTCGCTCTGACTTGTTTCCTTCCACGCCTGCAGAGACGCCGAAGTTCCGTTGGACTGCTCATGCTGTTTTTTGATTTGGGTCGTCGGTGGATTGTTCTCTTCCCCCTCTGATCTCCCTCCCTATTTCTTGGCCGCCTGTGGGACTCTCCTGGAGTTTTTGCGGAGGGTGAAACCAGACTGGAAGACCCTGAGAAGACGCTCGACTGGTGAGATCCATCCCGGCTGTCCCCCAAAAAAGAACAGACGCTCAACGGAATTTAAACGCGGTTAAGGTGGGACAGAAACAAACATAGTCCTCTAAAATTGATCCATTTTTGAGATCTGCAAATTTTAGTACCAGGTCAGGACTAAAGGGGAAGCTGGATACTAATATAATAAAAAATCCTTCAGAGGTCAGGGCGGAGGAGGCACTTGAAGGAGACTCTCATATTGGAGATGGGAAGACACCTATGGAAAACTCCTCCGCATTAGAGGAAATTTTATCCATCGTTAAAATCAATGGGAAAGCGATACAAAATATTGCCATTCAAATGAGGTCAGTACAGACGGATCTCCTTATTATAAGAGATGATTTGACAAAGATCCGGGATAGAACTAAAGAATTAGAAAACACAGTGGCTAACCTGGAGCAAGAAGTGAAAGCATTAAAAGCAGAGAATAATATAGTAAAAATTGATTATAATTATCTGGGGGGAAAAACTGTGGATCTAAAAGATCGCTCATGAAGATGTAACGTCCGAATTATAGGTGTAATAGAATCCTCTGATGAAAAAAACCTAGCTGGAATAATACAATCCATTATTTTTATAATTACGGGAAGGAACATTTTTCATCTATGTTTCTAATAGAAAGGGCCCATCGAATACCTGGTGGTAAACCGATTCATGGACGGTGGCCAAGGACGGTAATAGTTAAGATGCTAGCTGCTTTCGATAGAGATATTATTTTGAGGCAAGCACGGGATTCCCCCCCGATTTTGTATAATGGATGTAAACTTTCCTTTTTCCACGATTTTTCAAAAGAGGTTCAAGATAAGAGACGTACATTTTTGGATGTTAAAAAACACCTTCAGAGCAAAGACATTAAGTACTCCTTTATATATCCGTCCAAGTTAAGGATTGTATTTAATGATAATGTCCTTTTTTTGACTCTCCAGAAGTGGCCACTGACTGGTTACATCGGAGCAATGTTTAAAATCAGTTTTTCTTCTTTTTGGAGGTCTGGTTGAGGGGGTGGGGGAGGGATGGTCCTAGTTAAGAGGTTGGGGGGGCTCAGCGGGGGGGGGGGGGGTTATGATGTGTCTCTATTGTGGGGGAGAGCGGAGCGAAGTCTGGGGAGTTTATCAATTGGATACTCTAAGGTTAAATAATGGTGACTAGAATACTTACGTGGAATGTTTGGAGCCTTGGGGAGAAGATAAAAAAGCAGGTGGTCTTAGATTTGATATGAAGACATTTACCAGCTATTGTTTGCCTGATAGAAACCCATTTCTATACCCGTATCCATCACAGGATACAATTGTTTGACTTGGGGGGAGGTGGGCTACACAGGTGTATAATTCTACATATACCACTTACTCTAGAGGAGTCACAGTTTTAATTAATAATCGGATTAATTTTGTATTTTTGGCATCATCCATTGATCAACAGGGGAGATATGTTTTTCTCTATGGTAGGCTAGATGGGAAGTTATGTATTCTGGCCTTCATCTATATCCCTCCACCTTTTTCCATACAAATACTGACCTGTCTGATGGCGTTTGTGGATCAATGGCTGGAATGTCTGGTTATAGTCAAGGGGGATTTTAACTGTGTGTTTAATCCAGAGAGGGATAGGATTACCATGGGAGGGAATATTTATTCCCCGACCCAGGGGCCCCCCTTGGCACGGTTCTGCCCGGAGGTTGGTCATGTGGATGTTTGTGAATATCTATTCAAAGAAAAAAAGGCCTACTCATGCATAAGTAAATGTGGAAGATCTATGTCTGGGATTGATCTGGCCTTGATAAACAAAGGGTATTTAAACTGTATCAACCAGATGAAATATGAGACCAGATCCGTCTCAGACCATGTTCCTTTTATAATTGAGTTGTGTATGCTTAGGAATAACCTTAGATATAGACCACCATTTAGATTGAATCCCCACTGGCTATTAATAATTGATGATCATAACCAGGTAGAAAATGAGATCACTTCCTTTTGGGAAAAAAATACCGCTTCAGCCAAACCCCAATTTGTTTTGGACGCGTTTAGAGCGGTCATGAGAGGGATCTTCATTAGTACAATTGCCCATGTCACTAAACGATATGCTAGGAAGGAGAAAGAATTAGAGGAAGCAGCAGTGGCTGGAATGGCTGGCTATGCCAGTTTAAAGACGGAGGAAGCGAGAGAGAGAGTATACAGAGGACGGGTCAGGCTTTCTCCGGTTTTCTTTTGTAAAAAGCCCAACAGAGGTTGTTCTTTAGAGGACAACAATATTTTTCTGAGGCAGGGTGTCCAGGAAAGATGTTAGCCAGGGTAATAGCTAGCCAGGAGCCAAAGAAAGAGATTCGTAGCATTCGTGCCATGGACGGGACCGGCATTGAAGATCAGGAGGGAATTATGGAAACATTTATAAAGTATTTTGGCGAACTATATGAGTCATAGAGTGTTCTTCCAGATGATGTGATTGACTCGTACCGAATTATAGGTTTAATAGAATCCTCTGATGAAAACCTAGCTGGAATAATACAATCCATTATTTTTATAATTACGGGAAGGAACATTTTTCATCTATGTTTCTAAGAGAAAGGACCCATCGAATACCTGGTGGTAAACCGATTCATGGACGGTGGCCAAGGACAGTAATAGTTAAGATGCTAGCTGCTTTCGATAGAGATATGATTTTGAGGCAAGCACGGGATTCCCCCCCGATTTTGTATAATGGATGTAAACTTTCCTTTTTCCACAATTTTTCAAAAGAGGTTCAAGATAAGAGACGTACATTTTTGGATGTTAAAAAACACCTTCAGAGCAAAGACATTAAGTACTCCTTTATATATCCTGCCAAGTTAAGGATTGTATTTAATGATAATGTCCTTTTTTTGGCCAGGGTAATAGCAAGCCAGGACCCAAAGAAAGAGATTCGTAGCATTCGTGCCATGGACGGGACCAGCATTGAAGATCAGGAGGGAATTATGGAAACATTTATAAAGTATTTTGGCGAACTATATGAGTCAGAGAGTGTTCTTCCAGATGATGTGATTGACTCGTACTTGGATTCCATTTTTCTTCCAGTTCTTACAGAGAGTCAAAAAGAACATCTTGAGATGGACCTAAGCCTTCAAGAGATAGATGATGTAATTAGGCGGCTCAGGGAATTCCTCTCCTGGATCGGATGGACTCCGGTATAGGTTTTATCGTAAATATAGGGAGACGGTTCTTCCTTATCTGTGGAGAATACTCACTGATTCAATAGAGGAGGAATCCCTTCAAGAAACAATGACAGAGGCTGTTATTATACTGGCAATAAAGAAGGGTAAAGACCCTAAGGATTTGGGGTCATATAGACCTATTTATCTTCTTAATACAGATGTTAAACCTTTTTCTAAGATTTTGGCCTGGAGGTTATCTACTGTTGTGACATCAATTATACACCCAGACCAAACAGGTTTTATCCCTAAGAAAGGGACCCATTATAATCTACATTGTCTCTTTACTAATATACAGACGTCCGGAGGGGATACACGATCCATTTTATCTATTGACACCTCTAAGGCTTTCGATAGAGTGAAATGGAGGTTCCTGTGGAGAGTGCTTCATAAGATGGGCTTTGGCCCTAGGTTTACTAATATGATAAAACTTCTGTACAGATCTCCTACTGCAAGACTGAATATAAATGGTCATCTGACAATAAGTTTTCCTTTAACTAGTGGCACTCGCCAGGGATGCCCACTCTCTCCTCTTTTATTTGATAATTATATTGAGCCTTTGGCTGCTAGAATTAGACAGGACCCTAGGATCTTGGGGTTTAGGATATTGGGAATCGAAGACCGAATTTCTCTCTACGCAGATGATATTTTGTTTTATGTGCAGCAGACACAATTTACTCTGTTGAGCATTATTCAAACTATACATCAGTTTTGAGAGGTTTCAGGTCTGGATGTAAACTGGGAAAAAAACTACTCTCATGCCCTTGGACAATAAGAATATGCCTTTAGATAACCCGTTATTCCAAATTAAAGCCACGATTAATACTTTAAAAATTGCTGATTCCTTTGAGCATTTAGGAATTATAATCTCTCCAAGGGTGGAAGATTTTATCCCGCTCAACTTGATTCCATGGATAAACAAGCTAAGATCTAAAATAACAACTTGACTTTGCTTACCTTTATCGAAGGCTGACAGAGTATCCCTAATTAGGATGGTGGTTCTCCCCCAGTTATTATATCTCTTTAAAAACTCTCCAGTTTGGATTGCAGATTTTTCAAAATAATACAAAAAATTATTAAGGATCTACTCTGGGGGCAGAAACGCGTAAGACTTAAACTAGAGCATTGGTATAAGCCCTTGGAGAGAGGAGGAGTTAATCTCCCCTGCTTCAGGGGTTACTTTTTAGCCGCACAGTTCTGTTTTTTCATGAGTGCACTGATAGCCCACTCTTTTAGTATTTAGTTAATAGATCTCCTTATGACAACTTTTTCACACTATTGGAGTCTGGTCAATTGACCAATTCCGATAGAGAATTTAAATCTGCCAGGAACCTCCTTATGAAGTCATGGTATTCGATCAGACTCTGGTATGGAGTGAAAGGCTCAATTGGATGTACTCTGCTCTGGCATAATAAGCATTTTCAAAATTTAGCTGAATTAAATAGAGATTTATATTGGTAAAAAGGTAATATTTTGTATTTGACACAGGTAGTAGGAAATGGGGATATAGTTTCATTCACTGTATTATCACAAAGACAAAATGTACACAAACTATTATGGTTTCGGTACCTACAGTTAAGGTCGGCACTATTAAATATTAAAGAAAAAATAGGCTTGAAATTCACGCTTTTACACAAGTTAATGAATTGATAGAGAATTTGGGGCAAAGGATGAAGATTTCTCAACTGTATAAAAGTTTACTTATAGTACGATTTGGTGATATTTTGTCTCCTGGTCAGAGGGCTTGGCAAAATGATAGCTCAATGACTCACATGGAGGATCAGGAGAAGGTATTTCAGGATCTTAAAGTGGTTTCACGTAATTGTAATCATGTTTTGGTGCAGTTTAATATTCTACATAGATTGTATGATACTCCGCGATGGCTTAAGAGATGTGGTATTAGGAGTTATGCCAATTGTCTCAGGTGCAAGGCTCCGCATGCGGACTATTTGCATATGTTTTGGTCATGCCCAAAGTTGAAACAATATTGGTGGTCTATTCATGATTATATCCAGAGAAAATTGAACGTGCGGATTCCTTTTATGGTTGATTCTTGGGTATTGGGGGATCTTGCCAGGGTGGCTTGTTATCAATCTAAAAACAATCTTCTGTTTAAGATAATGTTCCTGGCAAGACTCCTAATAGCACGCTCTTGGAAGAGGATCCAAGTATTAATACATGGTTAAAATTGGTAGATACCAATAAGAGATATGAACATATCCTGTATAAGCAAAGAGATATTGAAATAAAATGGAGTAAAATCTGGAGAGACTGGATTTTCCTTCGCTCTCCATCCTTCTACATCTTTCCTCGGTCGGGTTACAGAGGACTGGTGTCGAAGGAGGACACATCTGGGGGTGGGACGGGAGGGGTTTGGGTGGGTTATATGGGGTTTGAAAATATAAAGATAATATATATAAATATATAAATATATATATATATATATATATATATATATATATATTTATATATATATCAGTGTTAATATTTGGTACAGAAGCCTTTGTTTGCAATTACAGAGGTCAAACGTTTCATGTAGTTCTTGACCAGGTTTGCACACACTCCAACAGGGATTTTTGCCTACTTTTTCACACAGATCTCCTCTAGATCTGTCAGGTTTCGGGGCTGTCGCCGAGCAACACTGAGTTTCACCTCCCTCCAAAGATGTTCTATTGGATTTAGGTCTGGAGACTGGCTAGGCCACTCCAGAACATTGATATGCTTCTTACGGATCCACTCATTGGTTATCCTGACTGTATACTTCGGGTTGTTGTCATGTTGGAAGACCCAGTCATGACCCATCTTCAATGCTCTGACTGAGGGAAGGAGGTTGTTGCTCAAAATCTCATAATGGCCCCATTCATCCTCTCCATAATACAGTGCAGTCGTCCTGTCCCCTTCGCAGAAAAGCACACCCAAAGCATGTTACCACCCCCATGCTTCACAGTAGGGATGGTGTTCTTGGGATGCAACTCATCCTTCTTTTTCCTCCAAACACGACGAGTGAAGTTTAGACAAAAAGTTCTACTTTGGTCTCATCTATACACGATGTAGCAGTAAGACAGCACTACTCACTGTTTATCCAGTAATTCCAATTTGTGGTGGTGCCTGCAGCGTTGGATCCCGGTCCTAAGGTTTCCGTAGCTGCCAGCAATAAATACTAGAGCCGCGGCACTCCAATGGATATTTTCCAATACCTTTATTACACCTAAATCAGCAGCGACGTTTCGACCTTACGGTCTTTATCAAGCTCACATTATAACAATGACAAAGTGAACATTTAAATACCACCCCAAGGCCTCACATTGGTTACAGCTTGGCCGATCCAATTAACCCCCTAAGTACCTCCTAAATACCTCAATCCGTATTTTACATCCTCATTTAACTACCAATCAAATCCGAACATTCAAACCTTTGCATACCATATCCCCATGCTGTAGGAGCTTTCGCTGGACTTTCATCTCCAGAGTTTATCTGCAGTACATTCTTGCTAGTTCTTTGGCCACCAACGTCCCTCTATTCAATTTGCGCATGCGCCATGACATCACTTCCGCTCTTCGGCTGACGCTACTTCCGGTTCCAATCATACTATCATGTAACAGTACTTCCGATCACATGACTAAGTCTCCTGGTGACGTTATACGTCACATGTTATCACCTGACTTCCAGTTGCCAGGTTACTTGACGCCGGATCGTCACAGAGGCTGGCAATCAGATTTTCATTTAATTCCAGAGCGATCTTTTGATGGAGTGATGCGGACACCCCGGCACACCATCAAACAGGACATTTATTTAATACTTTATATGGAGGGCTTTTTTATGGGTTAATTGGGGGCATCGTTAGGAATCCATTACATTCATCTTTATTTTTATAGAGTGAATCACATGGTGCTAATTTCATAGCTGCATAGCCGGTCCTCCACCATTCATCATGTGGCTGGTATATAGACCCAATGCTCCTGGGGGGGGTTATCCCCCAGCTCACAGGGTCATCCAGTCCTAAATTACCATTCATTCTTGGGGGACTCATAAGAACGGGGGGCTACAATCCATTTACTGGATGAGCCCTCCCCTTTCCCCTTTGTCCCTCCTAATTATTTGTGGATTGACCTGCTCCTTTTATATTCAGCTTAATCATCATATCCCTCCTTTCAAATATATTTTATCCTTGGATGCCACCAATGAATCCTCCACAATTACAAACACCTCCTTTAGTCCCAGCTATTGTATCCATCCTTTTAGTACATACCGGGGTGGCCGCATGTCCCCCTCCAGAGACTTCCCCAATGGTCAATGCTCGCACTCCACAAGTTCCCTAAGGGTCCCCCATTTGGAATCTTATTCTATAGTCCAGGTACAATTCTCCCACAGCATGTACACGGCTGCCTCTGAAAATTTGAAATAAAAAAATGAGGGTACATGAAAGATGAGAATACATAAAAAGTGAGGTTACATAGAAAAGGGGGTTACATTTTTTTAAATAAAAGAAACACACACGGCTATTAGCCTGGTACTTAAGCTTAAGTTACATTAACACACATCCAGATCCAGATCTGGGCTCAGAAGAGAGAGCCCACCTTAAATTCCCTATTAAGGCCTTTTGGCTCCATGGTATCTAGTTTGTAAATCCATCTCAGTTCTTTTCTTTTTAATACATTTTCCCTATCTCTACCCCTCCTAAGCGCAGGGACACTATCTATAATTCTGTATCTTAATTGTGAAACGTTATGTCTATATCTCCAAAAGTGCTCTGGTACCGGTAACTCTACCTCATCCCCATTATCTTGGTTTTGTTGACTCTCTTTTTTAGCTAATAGCTTACGTATTGTATATCTATGCTGATTGATTCTATTTTTGCAAGGCTGTGTCGTCTCTCCAATGTAGAGGAGGCCACACGGGCACTGCAAACTATAGATAACAAAATCTGTATTACACGTGTAGTAGCCTTTAATGTCATATTTTTTCCTGGTTCTCGGATGACAGAAGGAGTCGCCCTTGATTGCCGCAGTTGCAGCAGCCCAAGCACGGGTAACATCCCCTTCTGTGAGAAGGGGATGCTACCCGTGCTTGGACTGCTGCAACTGTTTCTTCTTAATTTTAACATCAGCAGATGTCAAACTATCGCTCAGGTTTTTTGGTCTTTTGTAAGACATTAATGGAGGGGATTGGAACTCCACTACTTTTAGGAAGGACTGAGTCAGAATATGCCAGTTTTGTCTCAATTTATCAGATATCTTTTTGCTCATTTTCTCGTACATTGACACAAATGGGATTCTACTAACCTTCTGCTCCTCTCTCCTCACCGTTGTAGATAGTAGTTGTTGTCGTTCACTATTTCTAGCTTTCTCAAGATGACGATCTACCAACTTTCTGGGATACTTCCTATACCTAAACCTTTGTCCCATTTTTTGCAATCTGTCATCTATCAAGTTTTCATCTGACACTATCCTTCTAGCCTGTAAAAATTGGCTATATGGTAAGGATTCCAGAGTCGTCCTAGGATGTGCACTATCAAATCATAGCATGCTATTCCTATCTGTAGGCTTAATGAATAGGTCGGTTTCCAATTTACCTTCCCTAACATAAACCAATGTATCCAAGAATTGTAGGGATTCTGCTGAGTAAACCTTTGTAAATTTCAACTGCTCATGTAGCTGATTGACATATTCATGAAAATTATGTAGATCTGTCTCCGTACCACTCCATATTAGGAAAATATCATCTATATACCTCATCCACCCTCTCACATATGTGTAGAGGGTGGATGGGTATATAGACGTTTCCTCCAAGTTGGACATGTATATATTTGCATATGTCGGGGCCACGTTGGACCCCATCGCGGTGCCCCGACATTGCTCATAGAACACATCCTCAAACAGGAAATAGTTACTATGCAGTAAAATTTCCAATAGAGAGACTAAAAAGGACTTAGTTTCACTTCCAAAATCTGATCTCTCCAGGGCCCATTTAACTGCCTCCAACCCCAGTTCATGGTCTATACTGATATAGAGGCTAGTGACGTCAAATGGTACCAGTATATCCCCCTCTTCAAATCCTAGTGTTCTAATAGCCCACTTTGGATCTTGACTAAGGGGTTTATAGACTTCCCTATCTTCCACCTGTCTCGTGACTTCTAATTTATACCTCTCAGTATCCATCACCACAGTGGCTCCTCCCTTGTCCGCCCTTTTGATGGTAATTTCCTTCCTGTTTTTTAGTGACGACAGTGCCACTTTCTCACCTCTTGTCAGATTAGAGATACTCAGACCCACTTTGGATCTCTTAAGTTTTTCTATTTCCGACAAAGGTCTCAATAGCCTTATTATATATTGGAGGCTGATAAATAACTTTTTAGAAATAGGCCTACATTTTTAAGTGTTAGCATTTCCTTATGCATATTCTCACTCCCTGTTGATACGTACTCACTGAAATGTACTTTCAGTTTAATTTGGCTAAAGAAATTATATAGGTCAATTTCTACCTGGAACCAATCAATCTCAGTCTCCGGACTGAAGGATAGTCCTCTATTCAAAAGAGACATCTCCTCCCTAGTTAATTCATAGGAAGAGAGAGATATTTACCACCAAAGTAGTGTCCAGTCCTTTATTTATATCCTGGGATATCTGGTTCCCGTCGGTGGCCTCTTTGATCGTGTAATTCTCACAGTTTCTTCTCCTTTGTCCCCGGTGTTGGCATTTTCGTCCCCCTCTCCTTGTACTTCTCTTGTTCTTTCTCCTAAAAAAGTTTCACTTTGTTCTCCTGAGGATTCTGTATCTGTTAGATTAACACAATTTACTTTGGGTATCTGTGTTTTATATTGTCTTTGGGTCCTTACATTCTTATTTCTATTGGTTATTGTTGTTTTATAGATATTACCTTAGGACTGGATGACCCTGTGAGCTGGGAGCTGGCTTCCACGGAGCATTGGGTCTATATACCAGCCACATGATGAATGTTGGAGGACCGGCTATGCAGCTATGTAATTAGCACCATGCGATTCACTCTATAAAAATAAAGATGAATGTATTCGATTCATAACAATGCCCCCAATTAACCCATAAAGAAGCCCTCCATATAAAGTATTAAATAAATAATGTCCTGTTTGATGGTGTGCCGGGGTGTCCGCATCACTCCATCAAGAGATCGCTCTGGAATTAAATGAAAATCTGATCGTCAGCCTCTGTGACGATCCGGCGTCAAGTAACCTGGCAGCAGGAAGTCAGGTGATAAAATGTGACGTGTAACGTCACCAGGAGACTTAGTCATGTGATCGGAAGTACCGTGACATGATAGTATGATTGGACCCGGAAGTAGCGTCGGCCGAAGAGCGGAAGTGATGGCATGTGCAAATTGAATAGAGGGGACGCCGATGGCCAAAGAACTAGCGAGAATGCACTGCAGATAAACTCTGGAGATCAAAGTCCAGCGAAGGCTCCTACAGCATGGGGACATGGTTATGCAAAGATTTGAATGTTCGGATATGATTGGTAGTTAAATGAGGATGCAAAATATGGATTGAGGTATTTAGGAGGTACTTAGGGGGTTAATGGGATAGGCCAAGCTGTAACCAATTTGAGGCCTTGGGGTGGTATTTAAATGCTCACTGTGTCATTGTTATAATGTGAACTTGATAAAGACCGTAAGGTCGAAACGTCGCTGCTGATTTAGGTGTAATAAAGCTATTGGAAAATATCCATTGGAGTGCCGTGGCTCTTCTATTTATTGTTGGTCTCATCTGACCACATGACTTTCTCCCATGCCTCCTCTGGATCATCCAGATGGTCATTGGCAAACTTCAGACGGGCCTGGACATGTGATGACTTGAGCAGGGGAACCTTCCGTGCAATGCATGATTTGAAACCATGACGGCGTAGTGTTCTACCGACAGTGACCTTTGAAACTGTGGTCCCAGCTCTCTTCATGTCATTGATCAGCTCCTCCCTTGTAGTTCTGGGCTGATTCCTCACCTTTCTTATCATCAGTGATACCCCACAAGGTGAGATCTTGCATGGAGCCCCAGTCCGAGGGAGACTGACAGTCGTCTTTAGCCTCTTTCATTTTCTAACAATTGCTCGAACAGTTGATCCATTTTCGCCAAGCTGTTTGGCAATTGCCCCGTAGCCCTTTCCAGCCTTGTGGAGGTCCACAATTTTGTCTCTGGTGTCTTTGACAGCTCTTTGGTATTGCCCATGGTAGTAGTTGGCGTCTGACTGTGGGGTGGATAAGTGTCTTTAAAGAGCTCAGACAGGTGCTAATAAGTTAGATTAATTAGTGGAGCAGAGGTGGACTTTTTAAAGGCACAGTAACAGGTCTTTGAGAGCAAGAATTCTTGCTGTTTCTCAGGTGTTCAAATATTTATGTTCAGCAGTGCAAGACAAATAAATTCATTAAAAATCATACAATGTGATTTATTAATTTTTTAATTTTTTTATTTTGTCTCTCAGAGTGGGAATGCACTTACAATGTGAATTTCAGAGCCCTCCATGATTTCTAAGTGGGGGAACTTGCAAAATCCCAGGGTGTTCAAATACTTCTGTTCATCACTGTATATCCTGTTTGTCCTTAATAAGTATGTGGTGCAGATTGAATGCCAGAGAGAACTATGGCCTACTACTACTACTTAGTGATGAGCGGCGGGGCAATATTCAAATTCGGCATATTTCACAAATATTTAGTAGAATATTTGTCATATATATTCGCAAATTCGAGAATTCAAGATTATATTCTTGATTGCAAAAATCGGCAATGTAATATTCGCGTAATGGGTGCAAAGTACAGGTGTGGGTCACTTATGCTACATTTTTCAAGCTGGTATAAGTTTCCTGAGGTTGGAGAAAATGGTTGGCACAGCAGAACATTAGAATAGCTTTATATGCAGATAGAGTGCTCCAATATATCAGCACTTGCGGATTTTCAGCAATTAATTATGCGCATATTTTTTTGCAATACGTGCAACTCGGGACATCACAGCACTATGTCTGTACCATGTATGTATGGACAGCATAACCCATCACACTGCCTAACACTCTGCACTGGAACATATCAGCTACACTATAGATCAATCTAACCTACACTGACTATCTCCCCCTAACTATCTAAATTATACATATAAGTTAACTGTCTAATGTAACACTGCTGTCTCTTTCATAACTGCAATAAACTTTAGAAAAAACTGCTGGAGAGGTTCTTATATAGTAAGGGGTAGGCAAGTTTTCTATTGGTTGCTAGGGATTTTGCTAAGCTGTGACAAAGCCTGCTCATTGGCCCACAAGCTAGAAGAAGGGAAAGAAGGGAGGGATGATCCCCTGATGTGTACTGTGTTAAAAACAAAAAACAAAAACGGAATATTCTATTTTACGAATATATAGTGCTATATTCAAAATATTCGCAAATTCTTGAAGTGCCGATATTCACAATTGCAATTTTCTATTCAAATATTCTCGCTCAACACTATTAATACTGGCCAGATGGCTGGTGCTGCTACTACTGTTTTCACTGCTACCCACATTCTGACTCGGATGATGATAATTTCTCCATATTATTTTCCGGACCCTATGGTGTCCCTAGTAACTGTCTTGTTTCTGCAATTGCTTTTTAACAGACACAACACATCCCATTACATCCACAAATGAGAACAGAATGGCGCCTGGCTTGTTCTCATCAGAATGACCAGGCTAAATACTGCCCCCTGATTGGCTGATCAAGCTGTCAGCCTCTGAGCCAATTAAGGATTCATGAATGGTTGGCACTCCACATTAATGTAGCAGCTCTATGATGGGGTAATGGCCTAATAAAATAATGTCATAAGAAATCACGACACTCGGGTAGATGCAAATTAGTGACGTTTTATTCTATCCATCAATATGTATAGTCAAGGCGGCAGTGGCGTGCCCAGGGTGTTTTCGGGCGGGTCATTTCTCTGGCACCCCCCCCAATACTGACCACATACCTCTTACATCCAGGGACATCTACTGTCATGTAGAACTTCTCTTTCCTCTTCTCCTCCTCCGTTAGACCGCCATGAGAAATTCTTTCAGCAGCATCTCATCTCTACAGAGTTTGTAACACAGACACGTTAGATTTCAATTTTTTTTTTCATCAACCTCCCCATCCTGGTGTCCCTACAGTGTAGTCCTGCTGCCACCCCCAATACTGTGCCAGTTGTGCCCCCCAATGCCCCAGGTACTATACTGCTGAAAAAATAGTGACCTTAATAGACATAATTGGGGTCATTCATCAAACTGGTGTAAAGTAGAACTGGATTTCCAAAAGAGCTGTCAAATATGAAAGGTGGAATCTGATTGACTGCTATGGGCAACTAAGCCAGTTCTACTTTACACCAGTCCCTATAGTGTCTACAGCAGCTATAATGTCCCATAGAGTCGCCCCAGTAATAATAACACACTATATTGTGCTCCAGGTAATATTCCCTGTATAGTGTCCCCAGAAATAATAGAATGGCCCCTACAGTGACTCCCCAATAGCAACATCCCCCACGCTGCCTCCCACACAGTAATTTCCCCCACACTGCCACCCACACAGTAGTGTCCCCCACACAGTAGTGTCCCCCATGCTGTCCCCACACAGTAGTGTCCCCCACGCTGCCCCCACACAGTAGTGTCCCCCACACTGCCCCCACACAGTAGTGTCCCCTGTCGGAATATTTATGCTGTCTCCGATTGACAGTCTATATGATTTATGTGAAAAAATTAAAATCGGTGATAAAGGAGATTCTAACTTATTATCATAAATATCAAGCTAAAACAAGCTCGTGATCTGCGTTGAATTGAAGACAAAACCCAGTTACAGACAAAATATATATGTAATTTATTAATACAATTTATGGTGCAAAATAATATATATAAAAAATTGGCGGTAATAAAATTCACTCAATGATATGCAAAATAGTGGTAAAGACAAAATAATTGAGAACATATATATATATATATATATATATATATACACACAATTATGCCTTCTTATAATAATACCCCTCACTTATTTTAAAAGTCAATTTAATACTTGATTTCTCTCAGCCGACAAATGTCCGATTAAACCCAAATCTGGTTTATCTTTTATCTATATAAATATATATATATATATATATATATATATATATATATATATATATATTATCAACCATACTGGTCTAGAACTGAATTCAGTTCCTTGGAGATAATACCGTGTTTTCACTAGTATATTTTTAATCTCCCTGTATTGGATTAATTTTCAGGATGATGCTGCAGGTACACCCCAATCTTATTCCAAAACAGATACTATACACAAAGTATGGTTAATTGAATATATCTATAGATATGTATTATATTAATTAATTATCCTATAAAATATAGGTAAGGTTATACTATACCCAAAATGTCAGCTAGCAGAAATCAGTTTCAATGGTTCTAAGATGGCTGCCTCCAATGACTGGCAAGGTGGTCAAGATGATGTTCAGAGAGAGCGAGATCCCCCTTCTCTCAGCCCATACCATCTTTTTATCCTATCTTAGAAAGGGCTTGGCCAAGTTTTATCATTAACTAGTGACCTCACTTTATAATTAATAGAACCTCCCTCTAGGGAAAAATATACCCTAGATCTTTGTTACCCTAACACTAGATGGCACTAGTATTCCATACAAAAATCGAAGCACTCATTTATTTCTCTTATTTATATAATAGCGATAGAATGTAATCTAAGGTTTCAGACAAAACCTTGAGAAGATCTTGAAGAGACAATGAGTTTTATACTTGGTCAACTAACTTGTGTATCCTTAAGTCTTTTGACCAGACTTGATTAAATCAAGATGAATAGGGCTATCTCAATTCATTGTTCTTGGAGGAGACAGGGTTTGTTCATGATCACCTGTGTCCACATTTCTCCATTCCAGGAAAGAAATAATTAATTTGTGTGTTCCACTGAGACAGATTCTAAACATGACAGAGGAGTTTATACCTCATTTCTAATCTTAAAACTGAATATATCTATGAGGACTATACTCATATATATATATACTATATATTCAGCACACCTATTAAAATTGATAATATAAAATCAATCTACTCCTATATTGATTAATATAAAAACCACAAAGAAAGATTAGAGTCTTTCTATTCACTAAAATCATCAAAACTCAAATACGTTGTCTTATCTAGGCCTTGGGACATCTTCTTCTCACAAAACAGACCTAGGTAAACACTTTGGTATATATCGTAAACCTTAGGTTAGCAATTTCAGAGTAAAAAAAAAAAATCCTAAATTCACTCTGCCTTAAAATAAGACAAAATGGTTGTCCCTTAGGCTCATGTCCATACACTTATATAGGCCTTATAATTATGGACTTTATTCATACTCAATAGTTCTGACAAATCCCCCCCCTTCTTCCCACGTTAGTCAAGGATCCCCTTAAGACCTAACTAGGAGAAGGTCGGAAGAATTTTCATGTTCATCAATATTGTATCTGAGTCTTTTATCGCATCATAACGTCAATCCTGGAAAAGAATATTATCACAGAGATTCTGTGTCCAATGGTTTTAGTATGTGAGAAAAATGCAAAACTTGGCACCAATCATGCCATTATTGCTGTGACTTTGTTCTCATGCATAATGTGCCAATTTGGTTCCTTTCCCAAGCTAAAATGGCGATATCCGGTATCTTCATCCAATGAATGTCCTTGGATCCAGTTTCGCAAAGATTCTTGAAATATAATCTTCTTAGCCATCATTCACAATCCTGGGACATCTGAAACACGACTGTAGATTCGGGTTGATGATTAGTTCCGTCTTTAATTGGACCTCTTGAATCAACACCATCTGCACGATATCTGTATCTTTGTTGTCATCATCATCGCCAGGAATCACGTCTGGTCCTGCCCGTCCTTTTTCTATAAAGGAAAATGAAAGTATGAATACAGTATATATATATATATATATATTTTTCTTTTTTTTTTCTTTTGAGATATACAGTTTCCCTAGCGTTGCTATGTAAAATGCTTTATATGGAAACCCCAGAATTGGAACATCTGTGAACTGAGAGAAATCAGATTAACGCATCCTTATTCATTCTCTTTTTCAGCGTCATCTTCTATGATTCTCAGTTCTGATCTTGGATGACATACTCGCAATTGATTTACATGGACCCATTTCTCGATGAAACCATCTTTGGTATTAATTTTCACCTTATAAACTACAGGTGATATTTTATCAATTACATCATACGGACCTTTCCATGATGGGAGAAATTTTCTTTCTTTTACCCGATCCCGGGCAAAGTTATAGAGATACACTCTATCTCCTACCTCATATTCTTTTTTGGTCGTTTTCAAGTCATAATAAGTTTTGTTACTTACGGCGGCTTTCTCAAGATTCTTCTGCGCGAAAGCAAACGCGTGTTGAAGATACTTACGAAGGTCCTCCACATACTGATGTGTCGTGGCTGCATTGATCAGGTTATGATCTGATGTGCGATACAACAGATGTTGAGGAAGTACCATTCTTCTTCCTGTCATCAGCTCAAAAGGTGACATCTGGGTAGCCGTACTTGGAGTAGCTCTAATGGCCATGAGTACTAATGGTAACCTTATATCCCAGTCTTTACCCGACTCCTTAACATATTTCTTAAGGATGTTGACAATAGACTGGTTATAGCACTCAACGGATCCGCTAGATGTTGGACGATAAGCAATGTGTAATTTTCTCTTCACACCCAACATCTTCCACATCTTCGCCATTACCTCACTTAAAGTGTGATCCACGATCTGAATCAATCCTTAATGGTAACCCAAATCTGGAAAATACATGGTTAATCAACAAAAATGCACAGGTCTCGGCTGTGTTATTGCGGGCCGGTAGACACTCTACCCATTTTGTAAACACACAAGTGACGGTTAACATGTATTTATTTCCTCGGGATGACCGGGTAACAGGACCAATAAAATCGATTTGGATGTCAGACCATGGTAATGAAAAACCTTTCTTCTGAAGTGGAGCCCGATGTTTAGGACCTTGCGGTTGAAATTGCGCACATACCAAACAACCTTGACAATAACTCTGGACATCCTTTAACATATGAGGCCAATAGGCATAATCACGTAGTGACTCATATGTAATCTTTTCTCCACGATGACCAGCTGTAGGTGCATCATGGGCATGCTGTAACATTAAACCTCTAAATGTAGTAGGAACTACCCACTGCTGAATACCCTTTTTAGAGGTTCTCATTAATAACCCATCCTGAATACTAAATTGGGATTTGGATTTCATAAGTAATCGGAGGTCTTCTTTTTGGGTATAATTATCCTCCGATATTGGATTATTATTAGGATCCTCAATATGTTTATAGAAGATTCCCAATATAACATCTTCCTTCTGGCTTTTAATCAGATCCTCAATAGAAGATTCTTGGCTCCATTGAACTATACTATTTTCAGTTTGGGCCTTAGCCTGTTGTCTAGTGATGGCGTCAATGGGAATCATCTCTAGTAGATGATCGATATTCACATGATCACCATTTATGGCTCCTTGTTTGGCTAGTTTGTCAGCTAGGTCATTACCCTCTTTATCTTTATTTTGGGTTTTGGAATGACCTTTAGTCTTTTTCCAATAAATGGTTAGATCATTATGTCGGACTAGCTCATCTATGGCACAAAACAACTTGGCGTGTTTCACTGGTTTGTTATTGGACCGTAACATATGACTCCTCTTCCATGTGGGCATATATTCTACAAAACTGTTCCGCACATAATTTGAATCGGTAACTATGACGAATTCCTTTATATTGTGCTCTATAGCAATTTTAACGGTTTGGTAGACAGCTGCTAATTCGGCTACCTGGCTACTCTTAGCACCAATACTATAACCTATTGAAATACTCGGGCACTCATCTATCCACGTGATACCAATTCCTGCCACTAGTTTTCTTTCGTCCCCTACAATGGGTGGTAAGCACAACCATCTATGTACGCACAAGGGAGTAGAGAGCAATAGTCGTCTTCATACGCTTTGTAAGGGGAAGATTTTTGTTCCTCTAGAAAATCATCTACCAGCTCTTCTGTTTGAGAATTAGCGGCGCAATCATGCAATTCAGCAAGTCCTTGGGCTACTGGACACTTTTTATTTTGCTTATATTGAA
Source organism: Bufo gargarizans (assembly GCF_014858855.1). Classification (NCBI taxonomy): domain Eukaryota; kingdom Metazoa; phylum Chordata; class Amphibia; order Anura; family Bufonidae; genus Bufo; species Bufo gargarizans. The sequence goes on along the minus strand of NC_058081.1, from coordinate 365,436,291 downwards.
CTTCCAATGGCCATCCTTGTAAAGACAAGGTCCAAGCAGTGATCCTGCTGTTAGACAAGTTACCATCCCTAATTTTATCACTCTGTAGATATTGTAGGGGTTGATGGGCCGTTTCAACAATGATTTTCTCACCCTGTACAAAACTTCTAAAGTTTTGAAGTGCCCAAACTGTGGCTAGTAAAGCTTTTTCACAGTTGCTAAACTTTATTTCTACTGGTGACAGTGATTTACTTGCATAAGCTATAACTTTATGCAATTTATCCTGTTTTTGGCATAGGACAGCACTAATACTAAGATTTGTAAAACCAGTTTCCAGATAAAAGGGTTTACCCCCCTCTGGATAAGCTAGACATGGGGCTTGGGTGAGTCTCCTTTTAAGCTCAGACATAGTTTGTTCCTGATCCTCCCCCCATGTCCAGGGTACACCTTTCTTTAACAATGTCAGCAATGGTTTACTAATTTCAGCATAGTTATCAATGAATTTACGGGAGTAATTCATCATACCCAGAAATGATCTTAATTCACTAATGTTGGTAGGCGTTTTAGATTTCATAACAGCCTCCACCTTTTTCTTCTGGGGATTCAGGCCTTCACAGGTAACCTCATGTCCAAGGAAATTTACCTTAGTTCGACACCACTGGGCTTTCTGTAAAGAAATTTTCACACCTGCCTCTTTCAACTGATTCAGTACATGCCTAATTTCTTGAATATGCTGGTCAAATGAAGTACTTTTCATCAAAATGTCATCTACATAAGTTAAATTTCCTCTTTCTGTGGCATCAGGCATAGCCTTATGTAAAAATACAGCAAATTCATGACCTGAATTTATGTACCCAAACGGTAGTCTAGTCCAGGCAAACTGTTCTTTACCAAAAGTAAAGGCTAATTTGTATTGATCTTCAGGGCTTACTTTGATGGTCCAATATCCCTGAGCGCAATCTAAGGTGGTAAAGATCCTAGCACCTTGCATTTGTACCAAGCATTGGTCTATATACGGCACGGGCCAGCCGGACATATATACACGTTTATTTAGCTGACGAAGATCAGCACATAAACGCCATTGACCATTCGGTTTAAGAATTCCAAGAATAGGATTGTTATAAGAACTGTGCACTGGTCTTATAATACCTCTCTCCTTGAGATTTTGGATTATTTCCGCTAGCGAGTCGTAACAAGCTAGTGGAAGACGATATTGCTTGATATAAACGGGAGGTGCCTCAGGATCAGTCTGGATCCTGGCAATGTGTATGTCAGTCAGACCACAATCAAAGGAATCTTTAGCAAAGATATCCTTGAATTCTAAGAGAACTTCCTTTAGTTGTTGTCGCTCTGGGTCATTGGAGCATCCATCAGCTAATGAGATTTGTTGCTGGACCATTTCCATAAACCCTGGAAAAACTTCTGGTTGACCTATTTCATAGGTTTCCTCCAATCTGTCAGTGAGGTCATGATTTGACTTACCTGCTTTTTCAGCAAACTCATGATATTCCTGGGCTTCCTGCTCATTGATTGTATGATCAAAGGTAAGAGAGGATTCCTCTACCTTACAGGTACCTTCTTCAAGATTAAAAGGATATACTGAACTAATGGTGAACAATCCTTCAGGAGAAGAATAAAATGTTTGTTCAACCAATTGTTCTTCTGTTAGATACGATTCAGGTATTAGGCCAATAATTATATTCTGAAACCCAAAAGTATAATAATCTGAATCTAATGCCATACCAATGATAGTGTCTTTAGACAAATGAACTTCATTTGGCATACCATTATTCACAATTATTTGGGTTTTAAAGGTTTGTAAATTCACCATAGGAGTATGATTTACTGAAATACCTAATTGTTGCATTCTGTTTGATAGGCATATCAATGCATCACCATTCTTTAATTTTTGGCCTTTTGACACCTGAATGGGTAACAGGAAATTATTAGTACCTGGAGGGATGATTATATCTCGTGGCACTAATACACTGACTGCATAAGGCAGTATCTGGGATGACTTGAGTGCTTCATGTTCATCCATAAAACCTTCAGGATTCCCTTTTAATCTTGTCCACAATGTGGAATTCACTATATCCACATGGATAGCAAAACAATGTAAAATATCGTTGCCAATGTACATAGGATATCTGGGTTCATCAAGCACCAGGAATAAATGAGTAGCCGATTTTCCTGCAATAGAAATGGTTAATATACATTTTGCAATTATATTATGATCATCAGAATCATTATCTAAGTCATGTATCCAATTATCTTGTGGATTTGGATATCGAATCACTTTAGAATTGGCCACTTGATTTAGTAGATCCCTACTAATATAACTGTTTTCATGGCGCAAATCCAATTTAGCCCTCTTAGTTCTTCCTAAGTCATTCACCTGTACTGGGAAGAACATCTCATCATCCACCTTTTCCATTCCCACTAGGAATTGTTCGTGACCATTAAACCCAATAGGGTCAGTAGTTTCTGGGTGTAGGTGGATTGTAAGAACATCCCCTTCCAAACATACATCTTTTACTCGTTCAGGAGACACACATATGGTGTTATCTTCCTGTTCACCTATAGTGGAATTTGGAGTGATTTGCAGGAAAGAGACATCAGGGACTTGGCTATTTCGGAAATGTACCTCAATGGAATCCGGTCTATATACGGCACGGGCCAGCCGGACATATATACACGTTTATTTAGCTGACGAAGATCAGCACATAAACGCCATTGACCATTCGGTTTAAGAATTCCAAGAATAGGATTGTTATAAGAACTGTGCACTGGTCTTATAATACCTCTCTCCTTGAGATTTTGGATTATTTCCGCTAGCGAGTCGTAACAAGCTAGTGGAAGACGATATTGCTTGATATAAACGGGAGGTGCCTCAGGATCAGTCTGGATCCTGGCAATGTGTATGTCAGTCAGACCACAATCAAAGGAATCTTTAGCAAAGATATCCTTGAATTCTAAGAGAACTTCCTTTAGTTGTTGTCGCTCTGGGTCATTGGAGCATCCATCAGCTAATGAGATTTGTTGCTGGACCATTTCCATAAACCCTGGAAAAACTTCTGGTTGACCTATTTCATAGGTTTCCTCCAATCTGTCAGTGAGGTCATGATTTGACTTACCTGCTTTTTCAGCAAACTCATGATATTCCTGGGCTTCCTGCTCATTGATTGTATGATCAAAGGTAAGAGAGGATTCCTCTACCTTACAGGTACCTTCTTCAAGATTAAAAGGATATACTGAACTAATGGTGAACAATCCTTCAGGAGAAGAATAAAATGTTTGTTCAACCAATTGTTCTTCTGTTAGATACGATTCAGGTATTAGGCCAATAATTATATTCTGAAACCCAAAAGTATAATAATCTGAATCTAATGCCATACCAATGATAGTGTCTTTAGACAAATGAACTTCATTTGGCATACCATTATTCACAATTATTTGGGTTTTAAAGGTTTGTAAATTCACCATAGGGGTATGATTTACTGAAATACCTAATTGTTGCATTCTGTTTGATAGGCATATCAATGCATCACCATTCTTTAATTTTTGGCCTTTTGACACCTGAATGGGTAACAGGAAATTATTAGTACCTGGAGGGATGATTATATCTCGTGGCACTAATACACTGACTGCATAAGGCAGTATCTGGGATGACTTGAGTGCTTCATGTTCATCCATAAAACCTTCAGGATTCCCTTTTAATCTTGTCCACAATGTGGAATTCACTATATCCACATGGATAGCAAAACAATGTAAAATATTGTTGCCAATGTACATAGGATATCTGGGTTCATCAAGCACCAGGAATAAATGAGTAGCCGATTTTCCTGCAATAGAAATGGTTAATATACATTTTGCAATTATATTATGATCATCAGAATCATTATCTAAGTCATGTATCCAATTATCTTGTGGATTTGGATATCGAATCACTTTAGAATTGGCCACTTGATTTAGTAGATCCCTACTAATATAACTGTTTTCATGGCGCAAATCCAATTTAGCCCTCTTAGTTCTTCCTAAGTCATTCACCTGTACTGGGAAGAACATCTCATCATCCACCTTTTCCATTCCCACTAGGAATTGTTCGTGACCATTAAACCCAATAGGGTCAGTAGTTTCTGGGTGTAGGTGGATTGTAAGAACATCCCCTTCCAAACATACATCTTTTACTCGTTCAGGAGACACACATATGGTGTTATCTTCCTGTTCACCTATAGTGGAATTTGGAGTGATTTGCAGGAAAGAGACATCAGGGACTTGGCTATTTCGGAAATGTACCTCAATGGAATCCGGCCTTTCCTCTATCACATGGCAGTTACGCCTATTGTGATAGGATTGTGATTGTTCATAATTAATGGGCATCCTCACTTGAGACCATATCACCTTATTAACAAAATCAATAACTGGACTTAATCTTTTCAGGAAATCAATGCCAATAATTAATCTATCAATGGGCATATCCACGATCAATGTAGGATGGCTAATTACTTTGTTTCCTACTTTAAAATCCAGCCAAGCTTTACCTAAAACCTTGAGGGCATTGCCTGAGACACTTACCAGGTTAGCATTAAAACTTTTTAACTTATACCTGTTAGAAGATACATCCTGCAATTGTTGGAAGTATTTTACAGATAATAAAGTTGCTTGGCTACCTGTATCTATCAAGGCTATTATTGGCGAGAAATTATCAAATAATTCAACTTTCATATAATATCTATTATCTATTTCCTGTATGGAACAAAGATATTTGGCATGATTATTGAAATGGTTTTCCTGCTCAGCAGTTAGACTTGTCCTCAACTCCTCCTCCTTCCTTTTATGAGCAAGATCGCATGTCTTCTTCTGTGCAGCTGAAGACTTTGTGTGCTGTAAGACAGAACAAACAGGTTTCCCCTCCCCCTTGCCATGTGGCTTTGTAAGGGTTAAATTCTTTTTAAAGGGAAAGACAATTATATTAGATTGCTCCACTTTACATACATTTAAGTCATCAACCCCTGCAACATTTGACATACTTACCTGCTTCTCCCCCTTTATATTTGGGGAGGATTCTCTACAGGAGGGGTTACCCCTAAAAAAGGATTTTTAGGGTTAGCAGTGATTGTTTTAGACAATTCCTCCATCCGTTGCATTAACATACCAAACTGATCTTGGATTTGATCCATTCGATCATATAGGTTACTTCTCTTTCTCCCATAATCTTTGGGAGATTGATTTTGGTACCGATATGATCGTGATCTCCCAGAACCATCTGACTCAGAACCACTTTGAGCCCTTTCTGGCCTACGTTGATATCCCCTATAATAATTATTCTGATATCTTTGAAAAGGAGGGAACCGTCTATTTCTAAACTCCTTCTGGTGGTTTGGGTTCTTTTCAGCAACATTTGGACCCTTATTCCCATCTGGCCTAGGCTGAATTTTATTTGGCTCGGAAGGTCTAGGAGTTTTTAACACATCAGCATAACTTCTTTTAGGGCTTTCAAATTTTCCCTGATCTCTTTTTATGTGAGTTTCTGCTATTTCCGGAGACTCATCACAATTTTGTATTGCAGCGTACAGAGTTGTACTCTCAGTGAGTAACCAATCCAAAGTCTTTCTGGGATGGTAATCCCTGGCCAAAATAAATTTTATTTTATTGGGCAAAGCGTCATAAAATAACTGGATAAATCACTACCTTCAAAATTGGGATCTTTTTCGGATAAACTATAGGCATTTTTGAGGACTGACAAAAATTCCCTGGGACTTTGATTATGTCTACATTTCAGGGTAAATAAGGCCCTCCTTGCAGCAGTAGCGGATTTATAGGGACCAAATTCAGTTTTTATTTCTGCGACCACATCTGACCAAGAATCCCTACCCATATCTCTAAGGGAATTAAAGAAATACCGGTGTTTTGGTTCGAATACCCAGGTAATAAATTCAAGTTTCTGTATGTCCTGTTCTAAATGTAAAGTTTTCATGGCCTCCTCATATATTTCCAAATGACTTATTATGGAGGGTGAACCCTTTTTTGCAAATTGACCCACAGTTTCCTTGAGAAACTTGATCACTTTAGTAGTGTCTATCATGGGTTGATAAGATCTCTGTACTGAACTTTTAGAGGACCTAGGAGGTGAAATCGGTCTTAATTTAGGAAGAGAATGTTCTCTCAGAGCCATTAATTCTTCTCCATTAAAGGGGTTGTCATATTTACTTTCTGCATCTGATTCCCCCCTGGAATATTTTACCTGCACTCTATTAGAATCCTTAGGCTGTCTGCATTGAAGAGGGTCAAGATCCCGGTTATCTAACTCTGTTTGTAAATTTCTATTGTCCTTATACAACTTTTTACATTCCTCATCTAGATCCACCATAGACAATTGACATTTAGACAATTCATTAGTAGCCTGACTTAATTTCCATTCCAGAGTCCTAATAACTTCTTGCTGTTGACTGTCTCTGTCATTATATTCTGATAATTTAGCAGACCATTGTGCTAATTCACCAGAAACCATGGCCGCCTTATTTTCCATTTCAGATAAATCTTTTTGAAATTTATCAATTTCATATGCCTGTTCAACATTTTTATATTTTGCTTTTTCTAATTGCTTTGCTATTTCAATAACTAAATATACAAATTCAGGCCAAGATTGAAGGATTAATGAATCCTTATCTTTCTTATGTTTAGCTTGGGAAATGTGACAGAGATAATCAGCAAACCGGGATTTATCAGACCAGACATCATCTGCATATTCTACAGCTCTCTTTTCCAATTCAAACCTCCAATCCTTTAACTCTCTCTTAATATCCAACCTGTCATGCATATGACCCAACACAATATATTCAATTAATTCTTGAGTCTTTCTATCAAGCATATCAGTCTTTACCACTGCAGCAGCAGCCTGCATGCCTTGGCTAGCCTCGCCATTGTTATCAGACATTTTTTTTTTTTTACTTGTTGCACTACAAGTACCACAATAACTTTATCAAATATATATTTTGCACCCCAAAATTTTGTTTCTATTACAAGCAGATCTCGGTGGGACCTCCAAATTAATGTCGGAATATTTATGCTGTCTCCGATTGACAGTCTATATGATTTATGTGAAAAAATTAAAATCGGTGATAAAGGAGATTCTAACTTATTATCATAAATATCAAGCTAAAACAAGCTCGTGATCTGCGTTGAATTGAAGACAAAACCCAGTTACAGACAAAATATATATGTAATTTATTAATACAATTTATGGTGCAAAATAATATATATAAAAAATTGGCGGTAATAAAATTCACTCAATGATATGCAAAATAGTGGTAAAGACAAAATAATTGAGAACATATATATATATATATATATATATATATACATACACACACAATTATGCCTTCTTATAATAATACCCCTCACTTATTTTAAAAGTCAATTTAATACTTGATTTCTCTCAGCCGACAAATGTCCGATTAAACCCAAATCTGTTTTATCTTTTATCTATATAAATATATATATATATATATATTATCAACCATACTGGTCTAGAACTGAATTCAGTTCCTTGGAGATAATACCGTGTTTTCACTAGTATATTTTTAATCTCCCTGTATTGGATTAATTTTCAGGATGATGCTGCAGGTACACCCCAATCTTATTCCAAAACAGATACTATACACAAAGTATGGTTAATTGAATATATCTATAGATATGTATTATATTAATTAATTATCCTATAAAATATAGGTAAGGTTATACTATACCCAAAATGTCAGCTAGCAGAAATCAGTTTCAATGGTTCTAAGATGGCTGCCTCCAATGACTGGCAAGGTGGTCAAGATGATGTTCAGAGACAGCGAGATCCCCCTTCTCTCAGCCCATACCATCTTTTTATCCTATCTTAGAAAGGGCTTGGCCAAGTTTTATCATTAACTAGTGACCTCACTTTATAATTAATAGAACCTCCCTCTAGGGAAAAATATACCCTAGATCTTTGTTACCCTAACACTAGATGGCACTAGTATTCCATACAAAAATCGAAGCACTCATTTATTTCTCTTATTTATATAATAGCGATAGAATGTAATCTAAGGTTTCAGACAAAACCTTGAGAAGATCTTGAAGAGACAATGAGTTTTATACTTGGTCAACTAACTTGTGTATCCTTAAGTCTTTTGACCAGACTTGATTAAATCAAGATGAATAGGGCTATCTCAATTCATTGTTCTTGGAGGAGACAGGGTTTGTTCATGATCACCTGTGTCCACATTTCTCCATTCCAGGAAAGAAATAATTAATTTGTGTGTTCCACTGAGACAGATTCTAAACATGACAGAGGAGTTTATACCTCATTTCTAATCTTAAAACTGAATATATCTATGAGGACTATACTCTTATATATATATATATATATATATATATACTATATATTCAGCACACCTATTAAAATTGATAATATAAAATCAATCTACTCCTATATTGATTAATATAAAAACCACAAAGAAAGATTAGAGTCTTTCTATTCACTAAAATCATCAAAACTCAAATACGTTGTCTTATCTAGGCCTTGGGACATCTTCTTCTCACAAAACAGACCTAGGTAAACACTTTGGTATATATCGTAAACCTTAGGTTAGCAATTTCAGAGTAAAAAAAAAAATCCTAAATTCACTCTGCCTTAAAATAAGACAAAATGGTTGTCCCTTAGGCTCATGTCCATACACTTATATAGGCCTTATAATTATGGACTTTATTCATACTCAATAGTTCTGACACCCCCACACTGCCCCCCACACAGTAGTGGCCACCACACTGCCCCCGCACAGTAGTGACCCCCACACAGTAGTGTCCCCCACACTGTAGTGTCCCCCACACTGTCCCTAACACAGTAGTGTCCTCCACCCTGCCCCCCACACAGTAGTGTCCCCCACGCTGCCCCCCACACAGTAGTGTCCTTCACGCTGCCCCCACACAGTAGTGTCCCCCACACAGTAGTATCCTTCACGCTGCCCCCACACAGTAGTGTCTCCCACGCTGCCCCCCACACAGTAGTGTCCCCCATGCTGCCCCCCACACAGTAATGTTCCCCATGCTGCCCCCACACAGTAGTGTCCCCCACGCTGCCCCCCACACAGTAGTGTCCTTCACGCTGCCCCCACACAGTAGTGTCCCCCACACACAGTAGTGTCCTTCATGCTGCCCCCACACAGTAGTGTCCCTCACACAGTAGTGGCCGCCACACTGCCCCCGCACAGTAGTGACCCCCACACAGTAGTGTCCCCCACACTGTAGTGTTCCCCACACTGTCCCTAACACAGTAGTGTCCTCCACGCTGCCCCCGCACAGTAGTGACCCCCACACAGTAGTGTCCCCCACACTGTAGTGTCCCCCACACTGTAGTGTCCCCCACACTGTAGTGTTCCCCACACTGTCCCTAACACAGTAGTGTCCTCCACGCTGCCCCCAACACAGTAGTGTCCCCCACGCTGCCCCCCCACACAGTAGTGTCCTTCATGCTGCCCCCACACAGTAGTGTCCTCCATGCTGCCCCCACACAGTAGTGTCCCCCACGCTGCCCCACACACAGTAGTGTCCCCCGTGCTGCCCCCCACAGTAGTGTCCCCCACACTGCCCCCCACACAGTATGTCCCCCAAGCTGCACCCCACACTGTAGTGTCCCTCATGCTGCCCCCCACACTGTAGTGTCCCCCATGCTGCCCCCACACAGTAGTGTCCCCCATGCTGCCCCCCACACAGTAGTGTCCTCCATACAGTAGTGTCCCCCATGCTGCCCCCCACACAGTAGTGTCCTCCACACAGTAGTGTCCTTTACGCTGCCCCCACACAGTAGTGTCCTTCATGCTGCCCCCACACAGTGTCCCCCACACTGCCCCCCACACAATAGTGGCCCCCACACAGTAGTGTCCACCACACTGCCCCCACACAGTAGTGTCCCCCACACAGTAGTTACCCCCCACACTGCCCCCACACAGTAGTGTCCCCCACACTGTCCCAACACAGAAGTGTCCCCCCACACTGCCCCCACACAGTAGTGTCCCCCACACTGCCCCCCACACAGTAGTGTCACCCACACTGCCCCCATACAATAGTGTCCCCCATGCTGCCCCCACACAGTAGTGTCCCCACATTGCCCATATGGTAATTTTCCCCCACATAGTAATCCCTCCCATAATAATTTGCCCCCACACAGTATCCCACCAGATTCCCCCCCCCACGTCTTCCTGTGTGCACTCCCCTAATGTCCCCCAAAGTTGGCACATAAAATAAAATAAAAACATTTGCCCCCACACAGTATCCCACCATATTTTCCCCCCAAACCTCCTCCTGTGTGCACCCCGGCCTCCTAATGTCCCCCAAAATTGGCACATAAGAGAAAAAAAAACAAGGAAAAAAAAAAACTTAAAAGCTAAATACTTACCTGCGTTTGCTCGCAGACTACAGCATAGGCTTCAGGCCTACTAGGCCTGAAGCCTATGGCAGTGATCGGCAGCAGGGCAGGGAACTATGCGCTCCGCTCACTTTTCCGCCACAGTATGTGGGTGTCAGGGCTTCTGCAATGAGCGCTTTCATCTGTATTGATGGAAGCGCTCATTGCTTCTGGGTCTGCTGGCACCCCCGTGAGAGCCGGCACCCGGGGCGGAAGGGCCCCCCCCAGGGCACGCCACTGCCAGGCGGGCAACGTTTCACGGCCTATGTGTAAAACAAATAGTACAGTGATAAGTCAAGCAGGACTGTACAAGTAACATGAAGCATATAATATGAGGGAAAAACCAAATGATATACAATATATCAGGAATTGCAAAATGTAAAAAGATGCAAATAGAAAGATGTATGAAGCAATACTTAGTTGTATGGAAATATATAGGCAAAAACACAAAAAATATGTAGTGGACTGACATATAGATGTAATCAGAATGATCGTCGAGAGAAAGACTACTAAATGGAGTATACAAAATAGGTAGGTAAGTATTTGTATTTGGTAAGTATAGTATAATGTGTGTCCCAAGCAGACGAGTAGAGATGTGGTGTAAAGAGTATGCAGCCAAGCCATAGGGCACAAGATAAAAGTCCATCCATATAGAACTAATAGAGTCACAATGAAAACAGATATATAGAAAAATCGAGCAGCACTCACCAAAATGTAAAGTAATGTTCTTTATTCCACGGACAAAAGTGTAACAGGCATAGGGCGGACCACACACTGCAGGCAAACACTTGTGGCGACGGCAGTTTCGCGCTGCATAGCTTCCTCAGGCCACTAACGTGATGATGCTCGTGCGTCACCTCTTATGCGCCGGGTCATCTAGGCGGGATTAACGAATACCGCCATAGGTGAGACGGATATACATATTCGATGCAAATTACAAAACAAATAACAAAAAATTGATAAAACACAAAAGCAAAACAATTACACTGTTTACAAAAACACGCTCATGTAGTTTTTATCATTCAGGCCTAATGGGCCCATTGCTCCTGAGTGTATGATCAAGCTGGCTTCTTTTCTCAATAATAGGCGATGTCTATCGCCTCCTTGTGGGGGATTTTGGACGATTTTAATACCGGCAAGGCTCAGTGCCTTGCTATCTTCATTATGTATTGACCTTACATGTAGAGATGGCCTTGCGGTTTGCCCGGCGGTCATTTTGCGGCGAACTTTGGGTGTTCGCGAATAGCCGAACATGCGGGCATATGGAGAAATTTGCGCCCGCCATATTCTTTTACATTGTGAAGAACTTTAATCCATGACACATCCGTCAGGTGGTACAGGACAGCCAATTGAGACATTTCAGCACATAGACGTACTCCCTACCTTATAAATAAACCTGATCTGGCCGCCATTTTACATTCAGTGTTTTGCCAGTGTAGGGAGAGGTTGCTGTGTGGAGCAGGCTGTTAGGGACACCAAACACTAGCTAATAGGGCCACAAAAGTCATTTTAAGCACTAGTATAGGTGTGCTATCTATATGTGTGATACACAGAGGGGTGCGATATACTTATAATATACTTTTATAATGAGTCAAAAACACATAGATCTATATAGTGATCACCTGGAAGTCAGGGGCCTAGGGGCTAAGGGCTTACTAGGGCCATTTTTATATAGGGTAAGGTTCCGGACGAGGTCACTCTTATCAGGGCGGGTGGTCTGTGGTTAGGCTATCAGGGCCAGAATAGCACTCCCCTGTAGGGCAATATCAGGGACAGTTCTTTGCCCACCCTGTCCTTCAATACCACATCATTATCTAGCCCAGGGATGGATGTTTTTTTGCTTTCCCTCCTGGATTCATCGAACCCCCCCGGATTGTGGTAGGACATATGGTTTCTGATTTGGTGCTGCCGAGCACCTGATTTAGTGCCGTCGAGCACTTGTTATTGCCTACCACATCTATACTTTTTGGTTAACTTCAATAATGTAATATATTTTCATTTTGAGGGATATCTTTTCCATTCACTTTTTTCAGTGCACATAAGTACCTCATTTATTGCCTCAATGCCTTTATCTTGTGGAATCCTGGTGTAAAGGCCCGTGCTGTAGGTTTAACCCCCAATGGGATGTTTTAACCTTTGGAGGGTTATGACATAGAGTCAATTCTCTAATGAAGCTTGGCAAGATTTAGACTCCAGCACTCACTTATTTTGAAGTGTCAAATTCTCTGTCTTTATTTAGCAAGTATTTCACAGACAATACAGGACTCAAATTCTCTCTGGTGTAGGCTGTTGACGCGTTTCGAAAGATTCTTATTCGTAACAGTAGTGTGCGTCTAGTATTCCCAGGTATAAGTAGGAACATAGGTGTATCTAATTATTGCTAAGTTCCCTCCCCCTTCCAACAATACGGGAAGTAGGGAGGGGGGGGGGAGCATACTAGAAAATTGGGGTTCCGCCCCTTTGCTACACCTATCGTTGATAATCATCACCTGGAACACCAGACTCTTTCAACTTTAACATCTGACAGAGATTTACAAAGTGTTGCATTAAAAATATTCATACAAAATTTCCATAAATATACATGGTTCAATATATACTTATTATCTCTTCTAACATGATAAAAGCTCAGTTTCATACAAATAAAAATTGAAAAAGAAAAAAGGAAAAAACTCTGCTAATGGATATACTGCTTTTGTAGGTACCTGTTCACATTATGGTTGCGTTATTTCTGAATTTATAGAATGAAGCAAGTTTGTATAAGAGTAACATGATTATGAAGCGACCAAAGTCTGCCCAATTTTTATATTTTCATAGGTGTATACTCCAATATGGAATAGGAAAAAATAATCATAGTAGTAATAATAATGGCCCCATCAGTAAAAATGCATGATTTCCCTCCTCATGTTTAATCCTTTAGGGTTCCTGGTTTCTAATTTAAATATCCAAAAGGCCTCTCTCAGATTTACCTGGTGTTTTATATCTCCTCCTCTTATTGAGGTTTTTACGTGTTCTATAGCATAGGTGTTAAAATGTTTCAAGCTGCGATTATGTTTCTCAATAAAATGTCTTGCCGCATTCAATATGTTGGTATATGAGGGATTTTCTATGTAATTCAGGTATTCTAAGATTCTATTTTTAAATTTTCTTATAGTACACCCTATATACATTTTATCACATTGTTCGCACCAGATCAGATAAACCACTGCTTTTGTGTTCTAGTTGATATAGGACTTGATATTATGTATCTCTGTATGATCTGAGTTGGAAAACGTTTTTGTGTTTTGTACATAATTACATGTGCGGCATCGCTGACTACCGCAGCGTGTGAATCCCTTATATACCAACCATGTGTCTGTTTGTAACTGAGTATCTCGTACAAACATTGACGGAGACAAGGTATTCCCTATTGTTGGAGGTCTCTTGGATACTATTCTACAACCTTCCTTTAATATGATATTCAATATGTTATCCTCATGTAATACCGGCAGGTATTTTTTTATTATATTTTGAATTGTATTATATTGACGGCTGTATGTTAGTACCATGGTGGGTTGTGTTGTTTTATTTTTGGAGTCTTCCCTTATCTCACCTTTTGTGTATCTATGTATGTTTTTTTCATTAGTATTATTATTGGGATTATATATTGAGTATTTATTTGTAGTTGTATTTACATTATTTTTGAACAATAGGGTTTCTCTGGTTTTATTTTTAGCTATTTGGAGACCTCTTCGGATCATCCATTCTGGATACTTTCTTTCCAGGAGGCGCATCCATATGATATAGCATTCCCTTTTAAAAGCTTCAATTGTATTACAGTTTCTCCTGGCCCGTATAGCTGGAATAGATTTAATAGTATGATGTGAATGATGACTATCTGCCCGTAAAATTGTATTCCCTGTGATCTCTTTTCTGTATGTTTCTGTTTGAATAATTTTGTCTGAAATACCTATAAGTTTTAGATCCAGGAAGTTTATTTTACTAGAGTCCTCACTGTATGTGAATTTAAGGTTGTAGGTGTTATTTTGTAAGTACTGCATGAACTCCTGTACGGCAGGCACATCTGTGCTCCATATTATGAGCAAATCGTCGATGTACCTGCCGTACCAGTTCAGGCAGTGGGCAAAGGGACTATCAGTAGTGTATATGTATTTTTGCTCCCAATATGCCATTTTTAAATTGGCCAGGGCTGGGGAGTATTTAGCCCCCATAATTCTCTAATCACATGTAAAAGTAAGTTCGTAGTCTGTCTCATACAATGTAATTGTGGCCACTTTTACATAGGGAAACCCATTAGGTGTCTGTGTGATGGTTTCAGGGAACATGTTAACTCCATAGCAACTGGAAAAGGGTTCCCTAGACTTGTAGAACATGTAAGGTCAATACATAATGGAGATAGCAAGGCACTGAGCTTTGCAGGTATTGAAATCATCCAAAATCCCCCACAAGGAGGCGATAGACATTGCTTATTATTGAGAAAAGAAGCCAGCTTGATCATACGCTCAGGAGCAATGGGCTCATTAAGCCAGAATGATAAAAACTACATGAGCGTGTTTTTGTAAACATTGTTATTGTTTTGCTTTTGTGTTTTATCTATTTTTTATTTGTTTGTTTTGTAATTTGCATCGAATATGTAAATCCGTCTCACCTATGGCGGTATACGTTAATCCCGCCTAGATGACCCAGCGCATAAGAGGTGATGCACGATCATCATTACGTTAGTGGCCTGAGGAAGCGCTGCGGCGCGAAACAGCCATAGGCGCAAGTAAGAACATTACTTCACATTTTGGTGAGTGTCGCCTGATTTTTCTATATATCTGTTGTAAGGGATCGCCTCTTATTTGGGGGTCATTCGCACAGATATCTTCAGGACACCAAGTTTAAGATCCAAACACTGTGCTTTATTGCGGCACATCCGCTTAAACATAAACAATAATACAAAATAACAAACACTTGCCCGGCTAGGCTCTAACTAAACAAATAGATGCCTGACTCACCTAAGTCCCTGTTCACACCCTGTGAACACGTGCGGCTTTCTGAGCCAAAGTCCCACAGCCTCCTGGCTGTACAGAGCACAGTACGCCACTGTCTCCAGTTCAGTATTTCTTGTGGGGGATTGGGGCTCAGTAGTCTGCCTGACTATGGCCCTGCGACCCTCCCAGGCGTCGCTGTGTCCCCCAACTCCAGGCTATCTCACAGCCTTGTGGTCCCTCAGCATTGCCCAGCTGAGACCACACAGACAGAGCCTCCAGGCCTCTGTCCACAGGTACCACACTCCCCCCTTTCTGACACTCTGGGAGGTGCTTTGTGCTAGGCTGATTACCTCCAGCTTCTCTCACCTGTGGTGGAACAGGGGTGTGGACCGAACTATCCACCCCTTCCTTGCCTCTAACCTGAGTGAGACCTGTCACTGTCTCACACTGTTTTTATTCAAAGGACTATGTGGGCAGAACACCGCCAGCAGTAAGTTGTTGTCAAAGTCTGGTAGAGGCTGATTCTGTGTGTTCGTTTGTGGATAAGACTGAGCAGTGCCACCCTGTCTGTGTTCTTCATATATATATATATATATATATATATATATATTAGAGCCACAATGTGTTATCAGTGTGTAATTAGAAATTACTGAGCCTCACAGCAAGATTTTTAATGTCCCCCTCGAAAACTTCTTCTCATCCCCCTCCTCGCGTGCAATCCCCACTCTTGTGGCTAGTCAAGATAACTCTATCAGAGCAGGCCCAGTAGCTTCTCCAACCCATTTCCTACAGTTTCACTGTATACTGTATACTGTCACTGTATAATACTGTTGATGGAACCTTGACAATAAAATCTCAGTCTTTTCCTGGGTGGGCCCCTTCTGAGTTTGGGCCCCAAAGCATCTGCCTCCCCTGCTTCCCCTATAGCTACATCCCTGTGTGTTACGTACTGTACCTATCCAAATTGTAGTAGTCAAGGGACAAGATGATGTCTAGGTTGTGGACCTGTGCATATCAGCATTTGAATGTGTCATGCCCAAACTGTTTGCTCAGATTATGTGCAAGTAACTATAAAGGTGTATCCCAGGATTTACATTTTTTTTTTTTTTTTATTCTTACCCTCCCCCTGCACAACTTCTGAAGGAAAGCATACCTATGCTGCTTGGTCCCAGGTCCGTGGCTCCCCAGCTGCCTTTACTATGCTTCATTACCCATGTGTAAACATCCAGCATGGGCGGGGTCACGTGTGATGCTTCAGCCAGTGGGAACACATCATCTGTGAAACCAGTCACTGGCTGAAGCGGCACACAAGACCCCATCTATGTTGGAAATGTGGGGACAGTGAAGACAGCTGCAAACTAATCGAGATGGAACCATGATGAGGGGAGTAGATAAGTATGCTTCTCTTCGCAGGTCCAGCAGGTGTCTGTTGAGGGGAGAGGTAGACAAATAAATCAGTCCTGGACAACTCCTTTAACATTTGGCATCACAGGACCTAGGGTATCAATCTCAATCGTGAAAACAGCTACAGACTATTAGTCTGCTTCCTTTAAACTTTACAGTTGATAATACACATTTATGCAGCAGCATTCTTCTGGCATCTGCCAAATCGTTTAAACCGTCTGACTGCCAGATGGTGAAGCAGGAGAACTCTGTTGACACAGTGTACAATGCTGCAGTGCTTTACACTACTCCAGCCAATATTTTGTACATGGTGACCTCTTCCTTGTGTGTGGCCTCTAAGTTAGAGAAACCCAATCTATGAAGCCATTGACAAGCAATCGTTCTTAATACTACATGTTTTAAGAATTATGTGAATTTTGTGCCCTTTGTTTTAGAACTGGCTTATTGTCACTCCTATAGGTAGTGGCTACATAGTATTACTGACTGGCCAGGTCACAGTATTTTTCATCTGTGTGCTATCCACATTCTTTGCAAAAAGCTCTCTGACAATTCTTCTCTATATGGCTATGCACATATCCATATTTTTTGTGGATCCATTTGGCCATTCCGTAATAATGATAGAACATGTCCTATTTTGGTCGGTATTCCAGACACAAGATTAGTATAACCTCTCCAGTAGTGTTGATCGAGCACCAAAGTGCTTGGGTGTTCGGGTGCTCGGGTTGAACACCTCTGGATGCTCAGGTGCTCTAACGAGCACCCGAGCACAATGGAAGTCAATGGGAGAACCCGAGCATTAAACCAGGCACCCCCTGCTATGAAGAGGGGAGGCTGTCTGGTTCATAAGAAATTGATAGAAACACCACCAAAATGGTTCGGGTACAGCATGGGGAGGATGTCTGGATTCATCTTGGATTCCCAGGTTGCTGCTGGGAACGAAGTTGTCCGAGTAGTATGCTACTTTTACACAATGACAATAATACGCACCAAACCAAAGATAAAATCGATTTTAGAGGAAAATTGTTAGGAAACATTCTTTCCTGTATATTTACTTGTATATAAAGATATGCTGACAAAAAGTACACGGAAGAGGCACTCCGATACAACCTGCATATCAAATAATGGAGGGCCTCATTTACATTGTGGTACAATTGTTCAGGTAATGGGACTCCTACACTCATAAAGCCTATGCACTAAGTGAAAGGGCTGCCAAAAATTTTAAGGAATCGGCACTCCAATACACCTTTTATTACACATAAAGGAGGGCATCATACACACCCTTGAAAAATTATGATTGATGGCCTGCTAGTGACCCTCAAAAACATTAGGAGCAATGCAACATTACAGGCGAGACCCTGCTGCTGAACTGACCATCTAAAACATTAGGGGTGATGGTCTGCTGCAGAGCTGACTGTCTAAACATTAGGGGCAAGTGCCTGCTGCTGAGCTGAGCATTGAAAAAATTATGGGCGAGGGCCTGCTGGTGAGCTGACCCTGTAAAACATTTTGGGCAAGGGCCTGCTGTTGAGCTGACTTTCAGAAACATTATTTGCAAGGGCCTGCATGTGAGCTGACCCTCTAAAAGATTGTAGGTGAGGGACTGCTGGTATGCTGACCTTGTAAATCATTACATGCAAGGGCCTGCAGGTGAGCTGACCCTCTAAAAGATTGTAGGTGAAGGCCTGCTGGTAAGCTGACCCTCTAAAACATTATATGCGAGGGCCTGCAAGTGAGCTGACCCTCTAAAATATTGTAGGTGAGGGCCTGCTGGTGAGCGGGGCCTCTAAACAAATGTAGGTGGGGGCCTGCTGGTGAGCTGACCCTGTAAAATATTATGGTTGAGGGCCTGCTGGTGAGCTGACCCTCTAAAAGATTGTAGGTGAACATTATGGTTGAGGGCCTGCAGGTAAGCTGACCCTTTACAACATTATGAGTGAGGGCAGACTAATAAGCATGTTGATATGATGGAAGAGGAGGAAGAGGAGAAAAGGAAGATTTAACCATATACCCTTTTTGTGGTGGAAGGGGTGCATGGCAATACAGTGTATTCAGTACATTATAAACAACACATTTTCAACATATGTTCAGCAGCTTTCCTCTGGTGGAGTAGAGAAATCCAAGGCAATCCAGGCCTTGTTCATTTTTATAAAAGTCAACCTGTTAGCATTTTCAGTTGACAGGCGGATGCGCTTAACAGATATTATACCCCTAGCAGCACTAAATAACCGATCTGACAAAACGCTGGCGGCACGGCAGGCCAGCATCTCCAAGGAGTAGAGCGCCAGTTCATGCCACGTGTCCAGCTTGGACATCCAGTAGTTGTAAGGCACTGAGGGATCATTGATGATGCAGAAACGGTCTGCTATTTATCATTCACCATCTTCCAAAATGTTTCACTCCTTCTGACACTAGGCTGCGCATCAGGGTGAGGGTGCTGGCGGGGCGTCATGAAACTGGCCTTATGCCTATCCCATGCATGCTTAAACTCCTTCACTGTATTTACAGCTACACCTTCTGCAGGAAGGCTATTCCATGCATCCACTACTCTCTCAGTAAAGTCATATTTCCTGATATTACTTTTAAACCCTTGCCCCTCTAATTTAAAACTATGTCCTCTTGTAGCAGTTTTTCTTCTTGTAAATATTCTCTCCTCTTTTACCTTGTTGATTCCCTTTATGTATTTAAAAGTTTCTATGATATCCCCTCTGTCTCGTCGTTCTTCCAAGCTATACATGTTAAGGTCCTTTACTCTTTCCTGTTAAGTTTTGTCCTGCAATCCATGCACTAGTTTAGTAGCTCTTCTCTGAACTCTCTCCAAAGTATCAATATCCTTCTGGAGATATGGTCTTCAATACTGAGCACAATACTCCATATAAGGTCTCACTAGTGCTCTGTTAAGCGGCATGAGCACCTCCCTCTTTCTACTGGTAATGCCTTTCCCTATACACCCAAGCATTCTGCTAGCATTTCCTGCTGCTCTATGACTTTGTCTACCTACCTTTAAGTCTTCTGAAATTATGACCCCTAAATCCCTTTCCTCAGATACTGAGGTTAGGACTGTATCACTGATTTTATATTCTGCTCTTGGGTTTTTACACCCCAGGTGCATTATCTTGCACTTATCAACATTAAATTTTAGTTGCCAGATTTTTGACCATTCCTCTAGTTTTCCTAAATCCTATTCCATTTAGTGTATCCCTCCAGGAACATCAACCCTGTTACAAATCTTTGTGTCATCAGCAAGACACACCTTATTATCGAGGCCTTCTGTAATTTCGCTAATAAAGATATAAAAAAATATGGGTCCCAGAACAGATCCCTGAGGTACCCCACTGCTAACAAGACCATGGTCTGAATATACTCCATTGACTACAACCCTCTGTTGTCTCTCCCTCAGCCACTGCCTAATCCATTCAACAATATGGGAGTCCACACAATTTATTGATAAGCCTTCTATATGGGACAGTATCAAAAGCCTTACTAAAGTCTAGATAAGCGATGTCTACTGCACCTCCGCCATCTATTATTTTAGTCACCCAATCAAAAAAGTCAATAAGATTAGTTTGACATGATCTCCCTGAAGTAAACCCATGCTGTTTTTCATCTTTCAATCCATGGGATTTTAGATTATCCACAATCCTCTCCTTAAGTATGGTTTCCATTAATTTCCCCACTATTGATGTCAGGCATACTGTCCTATAGTTGCCTGATTCCTCCCTACTACCTTTCTTGTGAATGGGCACAACATTTGCTAATTTCCAATCTTCTGGGACGACTCCTGTTGCCAGTGATTGGTTAAATAAATCTGTTAATGGTTTTGCTAGTTCACCTCTGAGCTCTTTCAATAGCTTTGGGTGTATCCCATCAGGCCCCTGTGACTTATTTGTATTAATTTTAGACAGCTGACTTAGAACCTCTTCCTCTGTAAAGACACATGCATCAAAAGATTAATTATTCTTCTTTCCTAACTGAGGTCCTTTTCCTTTGTAAAAACTGAACAGAAGTATTCATTGAGGCAGTCAGCTAGTTCTTTATTTTCTTCCATATACCTTCCGTCTTTTGTTTTTAATTTGGTAATTCCTTGTTTTAGTTTCCTTTATTCATTTATGTATCTGAAGAATGTCTTATCGCCTTTTTTCACTGACTGTGCTAATTTCTCTTCTGTCTGTGCTTTAGAAGCTCTTATAACTTGTTTGGCCTCTCTCTGCCTAATCTTATAAATTTGCCTGTCATTTTTCTGTTGCCTTCAATAGTGCCACTTTTAAGTAGTCCTAATTCTCCTAGATTCCATTGAAACTGTTCCAATCTGATAGGGACTCGTATACCACTAATCTATTTTTAGAAAAGTCAGTTTTTCTAAAATCTAAAACTTTTGTTTTTGTGTGATGTGACTCACATGTACTTATTGTGTGGTGTGTCTTGTGTACTTATAGTAAACAACACTGACTGGTGATCACTAGATCCCAAGCTTTCCCCTACAGTAATATCAGATACCAAATTCCCATTTGTGAATACTAAATCTAAAATGGCCTCCTTCCGGGTTGGCTCCTCAACTACTTGCTGTAGAGATAATCCCAGTAGGGAATTTAGAATATCTGTACTCCTGGCAGAACTAGCTATTTTGGTTTACCAGTTTACATCAGGAAGATTGCAGTCTCCCATAATGAGTTTACATCAGGAAGATTGCAGTCTCCCATAATGATAACTTCCCCTTTCAATGTCATTGTAGCTATTTCCTCAACTACTAGATCATCTAATTCTTTGACTTGGCTAGGTGGTCTATACATCACACCTACACGAGTTACCTTAAGATTATTAAGCTGCAAGATAACCCAAACTGACTCTAAATTGTTCTCGCTAACTTGTATCAAATTAGATTTTATGCTATCTTTCACATATGGGGCCACCCCTCCCCCTTCTTGCCTTCTCTGTCTTTCCTGTATAGAGAACCCTGGTATTGTTATATCCCAGTCATTACTCCCATTGAACCACGTCT
Source organism: Bufo gargarizans (assembly GCF_014858855.1). Lineage (NCBI taxonomy): Eukaryota > Metazoa > Chordata > Amphibia > Anura > Bufonidae > Bufo > Bufo gargarizans. The sequence continues at coordinate 365,414,510 of NC_058081.1, read as the reverse complement.
CAGTAACAGCCACTAAATCTATATTCTCAGATGCCATGATAACCTCAAGTTCATAGATTTTATTCCCTAAACTGCGAGCATTTGTAGACGAGAATCTGAGCTTGTCATTTCTTAACATTTGTGCTACTGGCATCTTCTGGCATTGTTCCAGGGGCAGTTTGACTGCTGGATTATCACTCTTTCGCCCCCCTTTCCTAGTTTAAATGCTCCTTAGCAAATACTTGGAACTGTTTACTGAGGACATTCGTTCCCTTGAGTGAAAGATGCAAACCATCTTTCTTGTACAGTTCTTTTCTATTCCAACGAGAGCTAACATGAGACACAAAGCCAAACCCTTGGTTCAGACACCATTCATCAAGCCATACATTGAATTCCTTAATGCACATCTTCCTGTCATGCTGAAGGTTATGCACAGGCAAAACTGCAGAGAATGAAACAGTTGATGCAACCTCCTGCATATCCATTCCAAGTGTGTGAAAAGCTTCTTACACCTTTGAAACCTCATTGCAAGCCAGATCATTTGTCCCAAGATGGACAATAACATCCACCTCCCTTTCCTGCATTGCTTGCCTAACAATATTAAGGATCCGTCGTGTATCCCTGCTAGCGGTAGCACCAGGGAGACATCTCACAACACCGTTTTCCTCAAACGTCACACCTCTTATGATGGAATCCCCCACCAACAGATGCTTAATATCAGTCCTCACCTTTTCCTTTTTGTCTTTAGCTGCAGTCTTGCATACTTTAGAAATGGGAGCTGATTGTTCTTCACCCACTGTGCTTGAGCCATCCTCCATGTTGCTCTTGCACTCTGAAAGTTCTGCAAATGAATTATGGAGAGCCACAGACTGTGGGACATGTCTTCTATCCACAACTCTCAGTCTACAAGAACCTGCAGTAACCTATCTTCTATTTCTAGGGGGCCTCTGTGGCAGTGGCATTGCAATGTTCTCAGCCTCAGTTTGTTTAATGGTTAATTTACAAATATCATATTTCAAAAATGCAATTTCCTGCTGCATTATGGAGAGCTGTCTACAGATCAGACAGCATCCAAACCTCCGAAGAGTGGAACCTGAAATAAAAGCACAACAATTCCTGCACAGAACCAGGTCTGCCATTTTAAAGAGGGGAAAGATTTTAAACAAACAAATCTTACTTGTTTAGATTGTATCCACCTCCAGATTACCTCCTGAGTATCTGCTGAATATCTCCAATGCACTTATAAAATCAGCACTTGGAAAATTCAGCAAGCTATAATTAGGCAAGCTAATACTATGTCGCTATATATACACACACTCCAACAAAAGCTCCTCCCCCAACAGCAAATTTAACACCTTAATCACCTATGCTCATTTGCAATCAGACAATAGTGATAGTAATATATGAGTTCCACCAGAAACACTGCTGAAGTTCTGCTACAGTGGAAAAGCTCTGAGTTAGTCTAAGTTAGTCTCCTGAATATCTCCAATGCACTTATAAAATCAGTACTTTGCTGCCAGCATTGTCAGCTGGATATTTTGGTAGCAATTTTTCCACAAGGACCTTCTGGTATTGCACCATTTTGCTTGTCCTCTCCACCACAGGAATGAGATGTGAGAAGTTCTCTTTGTAGCGGTGGTCGAGAAGGGTGAACAACCAGTAATCAGTGTTGTCCAAAATGCGTAAAACGCATGTGTCACGGTCATGGCCATGTGTGCCAGAATCCCAACAGGCAAGAATTCGCTGTCATCATCAGGAGGATGACTCTCAATCTCCTCATCCTCTTCTGACCATCCACGCCGAACAGATGGAATTAAACTTCCATGGGTACTACCCTCTGTAGCGGAGGCAACAGTCTTCTGCTTCTCCTCCTTCTCCTCATTATCATCCAATTTGCGCTGAGAAGACGAACTGAGGGTGGTCTGGCTATCATCCTGTGTAATGTCTTCCCCCATTGTCACCTCCTCCACATGCAAAGCGGCAGCCTTAATTGTGAGCAGCGAGCGTTTCAGTAGACACAGAAGTGGATTGGTGACACTGATAATAGCGTTATCACCGCTCACCATCTGTGTTGATTCCTCAAATTTTCTTAAAACCTCACAGAGGTCAGACATTTGTGCCCACTCCTCGCTTGTGAAGAGCAGAAGCTGACTGGAAAGGCAACAACCTTATTGCAACTGGTATTCCACTACTACCCTCTGTGGCTCACACAGCCTGGCCAACATGTAGAATGTGGAGTTCCAGCGCGTGCTCACATCGCACAACAGTCGGTGACCTGGCAATTGTAAGTGCTGCTGCAGTGTTGACAGACTGGCTGAAGCTGCGGAGATGCGGAGATGCGGCGCACCTTCACCAGTAGCTCAGGCAAATTGGGGTAGGTATTGAGAAACCGAAGAACCACTCATTTTAAGACGTGGGCTATGGGATATGTGCTTACTAAGCTAAAAAGCCGCCACAAAGTTAAGGCCATTATCAGACATAACCATGCCTGGTTCTAGGTTGAGTGGCGAGAGCCACAGCTCAGTCTGGTCTCTTATCCCCTGCCACAGCTCTGCGGCGGTGTGCTGTTTATCACTTAAGCAGATCAGCTTCAGCACGGCCTGTTGACGCTTACCCACTGCAGTGTTACACTGCTTCCAGCTACTGACTGATGGCTGACTGGTGCTGCAAGAGGATAATTCTGAGGTGGAAGTGGAGGAGGAGGCAGAGGAGGAGAAGTGGAGGTTGGAGCCTCTAACGTAGGTGAAACATGCTGGTGTAAGGGGGGCACGGCACACTGTGAAAAATGGTGGCGGCTGGGGACTGCGTAATGAGGGACGGCAGCCGACATTAGGCTGTGGAAGGCCTCAGTGTCCACAAGCCTAAATGCCAACATTTCCAGGGCCAGTAATTTGGAAAGCTGCGCATTTAGTGCTATGGCCTGTGGGTGGGTGGCTGGGTATTTGCGCTTGTGTTCAAATGCCTGCGGTAAGGAAATTTGGGCACTGCGCTGGGACAAGGAAGTGGATGTGATCACTGATGGTGCTTACGAACGTCCAGGTGCAGGGCAGGAGGCATCCGGGCCTGCGCCTTTAACAGGGGATTAGCCAGCATGTAACAGAGGGGAAGAGGAGGCTGTCATGTGACCCGCAGACACATATTGTGGACCCAGGCGTTTGGCCCACCTATTACGGTGCTTTGATGCCATTTGGCAGATCATGCTGGCAGATCATGGTGGTGAAGTTGCTAGTGTTCATGCCCCTGCTTATTTTTGTATGGCACAGGTTGCAAATTACAATTCTTTTGTCGTCTGCACTTTCCTCCAAAAAGCGCCAGACTGCGGAACACCTACCCCTTGGCAAGGGATATTTCCGCAAGAGTGTGCTCCGGGGAACAGATGCAGGCCTGTTTGGTGTGGCCCACCGTTTCCATTTTGCCACGCCACTGCCTCTTCCAGACTGTTGCGGTGCTGCGGATCCCTCCCCCTCTGTCCCTCCCCCTCTGTACTGCTGTCCTCGCTCGGCTTGCCACCTTCCTAAGTTGGGTCAGTGACCCAACTTCCTAAGTTGGGTCCATTACCTCCTCTTCCACTTCCTCACAACTGTGTTTCATCCTCATCATCAATCTCTTGAGACACTAATTTTCGTTGACTTATTGGCAACTGTGTCTAATCATCATCATCATCCACCTCGTGAACCACTAATTGCCGTTCCCCACCGTCATCTTCTTGTGACTGTGGATGCTCAAGAGTTTGGGAATCAGGGCACAAGATCTCATGTCCCTCTTCAAGCAGGCTTGTCGAGAGGCCCAAATAAAGGAATGGTACTGAAAATAGCTCCTTGGAATATCCAAGTGTGGGATCACTTGTTTGCCAAGACTCTCCATGGTGGGAGTAAGGAGGATCAGGGTGAGGAGACTAAACTCTTGGCTACTGAGACTGGACTTGGTGGAAGACAAGGTGGTGCTTAACCGACTGGAAGCATTATCTGCTGCAATCCAACCGACCACCAGGTCGCACTGGTCTGACTTTGAGAGCATTGTCCTGCGCCACCCTGAAAACTGGGACATGAAGCTAGGTATTGTGGATGATTGTTTTTCTTGTGCTCTGGCAGCAGGCACAGTTTCAACATGCCTAGGGCCACAGCTTCTGCGTGCACCATCAGCATCACTGCCACTGCCCCGTCCCTTACTGCTCGCACATACACTGCTTCTTAATGTTGAATGTTATATATGCTTGGATTTGTAAGTGTATGTGCAAAAAATAAAATAAAAAGGTATTTAGGATGAGTAAACGTCACACAGGAGATATACTGCTTATAATGTTGCTGATGTCAGCAGCGGCTAATATAAAATTAAAGGGAATGTCACAGGTATTTTGGATGTGGAAATGTTACACAAGAGATGTACCCCAGGTAATGTCACTGTCTGCAGCGGACACCATCTATGGAAAAAGTACACTGATATTTTTGGGAGGCGCACATGTTACACAGGAGATGTAGTGCAGATAATATAGCTGTCTGCAGCGGCCTAACTATTGCACACTATTTAGCACAGGATGCGCTAAAATATATATTGCTGCTGTGACACATCAATAGTCCTTGAAAGGACTTTTGCATCTCTGTCAAGTTTTTCTAATGAAAAAAAGAAAATTTCACTCCCTACACTATCTTTCCCTTCTTCAGCACAGCTCTCCCTGACTAGCACTGAGCCGAACACGTGTCATCGGGTGCTATATAGCACCCGATGACGCATTCCGACCAACCAATCGCTGCAATGCCAGTAACCAACATGGCTACGGTATTACAGTGAAGGGCAGTACTTACCTGCACGTTTATTGGCTGTGTAGCAGCCAACAAATGTGCGGGGAGGAGAATGCCTGCCGAATACTGCCATGTGCCGAGCATCGAGATGCTCGAGCCGAACTAGTTTTCGGCCGAGCATGCTCGATCAACACTACTCTCCAGCTCTCATCAAACTCAAAGTGACAGGTGGTCACACCCCTTTTCCACCCATAACATCGCCCACTCCACTCATAATACCGCCTAAAACCCTGCCCTAAACCACGCCTAAAATACCACCCCATTCAAATCCCCTTTTATTCTTTTCGATCCAATATGTAGTCAGTAATTCAATTAAGTTTTAATATGTTTAAAACTAAATTGATATTAAGCTTGTATTAGGGTACTTTCACACTTGCGGCAGGATGGATCCGGCAGGCTGGTCTCCCTGTCGGATCCGTCCTTCCACTGTTTTGCCGTATCGCGGGACCGCCGCTCCGTCCACATTGACTATAATGGGGACGTGGCGGAGCTCCGGCTCAGCGCGGCAGTGCACGGCGAAAGCCGCCGGACTAAAAAGTCCTCCATGTCCGCCGCGCTGCGCCGGAGCTCTGCCCCCATCCCCATTATAGTCAATGGGGAAGGAGCGGCGGCCCGTCGATACGGCGAAACAGCGGAAGGACGGATCCGACAGGGAGACCAGCCTGCAGGATCCGTCCTGCCGCAAGTGTGAAACTAGCCTTAAGCTTATATTAACCTTTAGATTAAGCTATTATAAATATTGGCATTGGCTAATTATAAATATTGGCAGCGGCTAATTGATCCTTATATCTTCCTAAAAGCTAAAAGATATATAATGATGTCACCGAAACTCCCCATTTTCCGCCCATAACCCCAGCCCACTTCGCCCACAACCCCGCCCATCGTGATGTCATTGAAGGTCCCACAAAAAGCAGCAGTCCAGAGTATCATTACAGGTCCTTCAACCCCTAAAAACATGGAGAGGAATTGCAGGATGATAGCTAGATAGCAAACATCTATTTATCTTCCTACCGGTCTATCTTTCCTAGCCTACGAACAGAGGTTCACAGACATGCCAGGGGATGTTCTAATATATTTATATAACTATCTATCTGTTATCTTTCTATCTATCAAGCTAATCAATCCAGCATTTGCAGACCTTTAAAAATGTAAAAATAAATTAATTACCGTTTTCCTGGATGACGCCGGAGAGGTGGATCCGGTATTTTAACCCCTCAAGGACCAGGCTCATTTTCACTTTTCGGACCAGGCCTTTTTGGCATATCTGACCAGTGTCACTTTACGTGTGAATAACTTTAAAACACTTTTACTTATCCAGGCCATTCTGAGATTGATTTTTCAACACATATTGTACTTCATGATACTGGCAAAATGGAGTAAAAAAATATATATTTTTACTTATAAAAAAATACAAAATTTACCCAAAATTAGGAAATATTTGCGAAATTCAAAGTTTACATTTCTCTACTTCTATAATACATAGTAATACCTACAAAAATAGTTATTACTTTACATTCCCCATATATCTACTTCATGTTAGGATCATTTTGGGAATAACATTTTATTTTTTGGGGACGTTACAAGGCTTAGAAGTTTAGAAGCAAAACTTGAAATCTTTCAGAAATGTTCAAAAACCAACTTTTTAAAGGACTAGTTCAGGTCTGAAGTCACCTTGTGAGGCTTACATAATAGAAACCACCCAAAAATGACCCCATTCTAGAAACTGCACCCCTCAAGGTATTCAAAACTGATTTTACAAACGTTGTTAACCCTTTAGATGTTCCACAAGAGTTAATGGCAAATGGAGATAAAATTTCTGAATTTAGAATTTTTTGCAAATTAAACTTTTTAATCCATTTTTTATAGTAACAAAGCAAGGGTTAACAGCAAAAACCCCCCTCAATATTTATTGCCCTGATTCTGTAGTTTGCAGAAACACCTCATATGTGGCCGTAAACTACTGTACGAGCACATGGTAGTGCAAAGAGGGAAAGGTGTGCCATGTGGTTTTTGGAAGGCAGATTTTGCTGGACTGGTTTATTTACACCATGTCCCATTTGAATCCCCCCTGATGCACCCCTAGAGTAGAATCTCCATAAAAGTGACCCCATTTTGGAAACTACAGGATAAGGGGGCAGTTTTGTTGGTACTATTTTTAGGGTACATATGATTTTTGTATCAAGTGGGTTGGTCCTTAGCAGTGGGCTCCCACTCGGCCACACTCCTCTCCATCTACACCTCCATCGAACATTGAAAACATTGAAAATGTTTAAGATATGGGAACCTTGAATACATGTAGAGGACCCTAAAGTAGAGAGATGGATCCGAAAGTTCTGTTATTATTATTTCTTATTTTTTGCAAAGTTATTTTTTATAAAGTTGTGCTACTTCTAATTAATTTTTTACTTTTGGTGCAGATGACTCCTGTTTTAATCAAGCCCATAACCCAACAGATACTAAGTATCATGACTAGGCGATTTTTGAAAAAATTGCATGGGAACCGCATCAAAACCGCATGGGTTCTGATGCGTTTTTTAGAGGAAAAGAACCAGCAGAGTCAAATGTAGAATCTGTATGGAAAGTTTTTAATAATATTGTTGCTTTGACTTGTTGTTAATGGTTTTAGTATTTTTAAGTGAATAAACTATTAATATGTGATTGAATAGTACTGGCATATATAAAATCATGTATTAGAAATTAAGAGCAAAAAGCATAATGTGCTATAGGATTGAATGCTAGTTCTAGAAAAGTGGATCCCAAATCCGGAGAAGATCCATGATGGATCTTGAGGAAGTATCCTCTGACTATAAAAGGAAGTACTTTAAGGGGGACTGGTAGCTACTGAGGAAGGGGCGATCAAATGCCCCGAAACGCGTCTAGCCTATACAGGATCCCAAACCTCTAAAGATTGGAGACAAAAATTGCTGAATCCTCGCATTAATCTGTTGAATACCACGGAAAGGGTAAATGAGAAAGAGACCTTGACAGTCTACATCAAAGACCGGACTGCACGTGTCAAACATTTGCCAACGTGGGAAGTGAACATTACAATCGCTCGAATATATCTGGTTGCTATATATAAAGAAAGAACCAGCAGAGCGACTTTTTGCAGAAATTCTGTGAGAAAAGTTATGTGGTAAGACTATCTTCGAACCACTTTCGAATATTTACCGATAGGATATTCAGTAAAACTGCAGTGTCATTATTCCAGTGGGACGCCGCTACACCTTGTCGATGTGGGACAATTAACCAACGGTGCCTTTAATCAGTTTTGCATTGGAGTTTGCAGGACATTATGAACATTGTCGGCATTATCTTATTCTGGGAGTAATTCGAGACAGTTTATATACGAAAAATAATAGCCATTACATTTCCAGCGATTACCTATTGCCTCATTATTCTTATCGATTATTTATGTGAATATTTATATTGATTATTTATGTGAATATTCATGTGAATTATTCATCGATCCAAGTACTTTATAATTGTAATTTAATTGATATATATGCCTTGTGAGTTTTATTATTAGGGTTGTAACGGATCTCCTGGCACCCCGACCGGGTACCTCCGTCGATAGATGCTCCTAGTGCTTTCCGAGGACTCCAAGCACTCCACTTGGCACCATACGCACTGCAGACCCCACGAACCGCCACAGCTTGGTTGGGGCCTCACCGTCCTCCACCCACGCTGGACCTACGACAAGGCTCCAGGCTCCAGTGGGTGAACCTCTCCTACAGCCAGAGAGCAGGAACAGCTCTTACAAGAGCTAGTAGTTATGCCAGGGGAGTATAGCAAATCTTCAGCGTATAGCAATCCCCCAGTTTTTATCAGTTATCCAAACACCAGTCTCAGCATGATGAAGGATAAAACAGGAACACTTTATTGAGGGCTACCCGCCCGTATTTATGCAGGTCCCCATCTGGTGGACACGCCCCCAGGGAACCAGAATGGAGACTGCGACACACAGAACAGATACAACATATCCCCCCAATGCATCATGGTTTCCTCCTCTCTGTCCCAGAGACAACCGAGGGATAATCCAATTATGTCTCAGGACAAAGGGAAAACACCAATACACACGTGGAGACAACAGGACAGGAATCACCACCCAAACACACAATGGCACACCCTCCCAGCAAACACAGACATTTAACATATCCACAGATAGCTCAAGTCTGAGTGCATATCATTAGGTGAATGGCACTCAGAATACACGAATACAATACTATTAGCTATCTGGGTGCCCTCACATAACATACAATTTAACCGAACGCATAATAACATAAAACACAATTCCAAAGACAGATTTAAGCTGTGCGGCCGGCCTGTTTTCTTTAAAGTTAGTATGGGCCATAATCCTGAGGCAAGAGGCTAGCAACCAGCCCCCTCCAAAACACCGTGGCGAGGTTGGTTTCATCACACATCTCCCCCTTCCAGGGAAGACTAACCAGATACCTGACCTCACGGTCAGTACCTGAGTTAGTCTGGCAGTCCAACCACAACCCCATACTGGACCTGTAGAATTTTGGGGCCTGGCTCTGTTCCGTATGTCCCCAGCTGTTGAGTGGGCAATTGCGACTCCTTGCTGCCTTGTGGTTCTCCAGCTTGGAGCTGTAGGTACTTGGTGGGCAGAGGCCGACTGCGCTCTGCCCAGATGCCAGCTCTTCCGCTGGGGTCGCTTGTGGGGAGTCCGGCTCTGAAGAAGAGGATAGGGGAGGGCAGAGGCCGACTGCGCTCTGCCCAGAGGCCAGCTCTTCCGCTGGGGTAGCCTGTGGGAAGTCCGGCTCTGAAGAAGAGGATAGGGGAGGGCAGAGGCCGACTGCGCTCTGCCCAGAGGCCAGCTCTTCCGCTGGGGTAGCCTGTGGGAAGTCCGGCTCTGGAGTAGAGGATAGGGGAGGGCAGAGGCCGACTGCGCTCTGCCCAGATGCCAGAACTTCCGCTGGGGTAGCCTGTGGGATGTCCGGCTCTGGAGAAGAGGATAGAGGAGGGCAGAGGCCGACTGCGCTCTGCCCTGATGCTGGGAAGAAATCAGTGGGTAGCGCAGGCTCATCCCCTGCCCCCAGAACTCTGTTGGGAAGTAGCTGGGAAGGGGAGGGCTCGCTTACCTCCTCCTCCTGGTATCCCTGCGGAGATGGATGGGGATCTGGACCGACTGTCCAGCATCCCTGTAGGACTGGCACCGAGCCCGCGGTCTCATCTGTGCCCATGCAGAGGGGCTTGTGTTCCCCTTTTCCCGGTATCTCCGGCTGCTGGTGGATGGTGAGGCCGGTTGCCTCTCCTCCCCAGGACTCTGGTTGCTGTAAGGCAGAGGGACCCCGCATCTCCTCCCCCTGGAACTCAGGTTGCCGCTGGGGAGAGAGAGCGGTTGTCTCCTCTCCCTGTGATATGCACTGCCGCTGGAGATCTGGGCAGGCGGCCCAGCATCCCTGTAGGGCCAGTAGAGAGACCTCGGTCCCATCTCCACTTGCCATCTGTGGGTCCTCCCAGGACCAGTCTGTGAGGTCCCTCAACATTTGCGAGTCAGGATCACCTGCGTCCACACCTGGCAACTCCGGCTGCCGCTGAGGGTCTGGGCCAGCATCCCAGCATCCCGGTGGAGAGCCCTCGGTCCCTTCTCCACCTGCCTGTTGTGGTTCCTCACAGGACCAGTCTATGAGGACCCCTACCTCTGTAGCTGGTACTGAAGCAGGGGATACTTCAGTCGGGTCTTCCCAGCTGTAGGGTTGTAGGTCTGGGACTGCCACCCAGCTCTCTGGCAGTGTATATTGGGACCGAATTGAGCTGAAGAAGTATTGGTAGTCCTGCTCCAGCTCCCACTCCTTTGTGACTAGAGATGCCAGGTCTTGTCTCACCTCTCTCGCTGTAGCCCAATCATGCATAGCCTCTCTGTAGTCATAGATATCCCAGAACCGGGACCCTCCAGCATCTCCGAACTCCGGTTCTGCGAAGGCCTCAAACAACAGGCCAGGGCCATCATAATCCTCACCCTCGGGTCTGTCGTGCTCAGCCATCCAGGGAGAGTGCCGAATCACATACCACCAGAGTGCCTGGTAGGCGTCATCTAGCCAAAGCTCCTTCCATACCAGGCTCTCCAGTTCTGTCACCCACTCATTCAGGGGCTCCTCTCCCAGAAGGGGCATTCGCAGGGCCACTCGCATCCGCAACTGCTGCTCCTCACTGGGGAGACACTCGCCCCGCCGACGCTGTACATCTTCCAGGGCCTTGTGCCAGACGCCTTTCCGGACTGCATCCCTCCAGTCCGGGTCATCATCCTCCTCGTAGTGGAACGCTGTTCGAAGACTAGCCGATTCCATCCTGCTGTAGCCAGGGGCGCTGTACGGATACTAGCGTTGCCCTCAATATACTCCACGAACGGTGTCTCCGAGCTGCTTCTCCTCACACTAGGACGCCATCCCACTGCTTGCCACCAATGTAACGGATCTCCTGGCACCCCGACCGGGTACCTCCGTCGATAGATGCTCCTAGTGCTTTCCGAGGACTCCAAGCACTCCACTTGGCACCATACGCACTGCAGACCCCACGAACCGCCACAGCTTGGTTGGGGCCTCACCGTCCTCCACCCACGCTGGACCTACGACAAGGCTCCAGGCTCCAGTGGGTGAACCTCTCCTACAGCCAGAGAGCAGGAACAGCTCTTACAAGAGCTAGTAGTTATGCCAGGGGAGTATAGCAAATCTTCAGCGTATAGCAATCCCCCAGTTTTTATCAGTTATCCAAACACCAGTCTCAGCATGATGAAGGATAAAACAGGAACACTTTATTGAGGGCTACCCGCCCGTATTTATGCAGGTCCCCATCTGGTGGACACGCCCCCAGGGGACCAGAATGGAGACTGCGACACACAGAACAGATACAACATATCCCCCCAATGCATCATGGTTTCCTCCTCTCTGTCCCAGAGACAACCGAGGGATAATCCAATTATGTCTCAGGACAAAGGGAAAACACCAATACACACGTAGAGACAACAGGACAGGAATCACCACCCAAACACACAATGGCACACCCTCCCAGCAAACACAGACATTTAACATATCCACAGATAGCTCAAGTCTGAGTGCATATCATTAGGTGAATGGCACTCAGAATACACGAATACAATACTATTAGCTATCTGGGTGCCCTCACATAACATACAATTTAACCGAACGCATAATAACATAAAACACAATTCCAAAGACAGATTTAAGCTGTGCGGCCGGCCTGTTTTCTTTAAAGTTAGTATGGGCCATAATCCTGAGGCAAGAGGCTAGCAACCAGCCCCCTCCAAAACACCGTGGCGAGGTTGGTTTCGTCACAAGGGTATTGTCTAATTTATAGATTGCCATTGATTACAGTTTATGGTATGTACTGTTGAATATTTGTAGAGTTTTATACAATGTGGGTTATAACCTTTGTGTTGTTTTAAAATTGTTTTAAAAATAAATAAACTTCTGTATGGTTCCAATATCTTGAGAGTGCCCAGTTCATCTATTTCATTTCTCAGTTTATTCTGAGTGGACAGGGTGAGTCCACTTTACTGAGTGCACCTCTGTTTGGTCAGTGTGGGATCCTGTGCGCCACATCTATACTATCTATTACATATGATTTTTGGTTGCTCTATATTACATTTTTGTGAGGCAAGGTTACCAAAAATAGAAATTCTGAAATTTCATCTCCATTTGCCATAAACTGTTGAGGAACACCTAAGGGGTTAATAAAGTTTGTAAAATCAGTGTTGAATACCTTGAGGGGTGCAGTTTCTTAGATGGGGTCACTTTTATGGAGTTTCTACTCTAGGAGTGCATCAGGGGCTCTTCAAAAGGGACATGGTGCCCCAAAAAAGGCCATAAAAATCTGCCTTCAAGAAACCATACGGCATACGTTTTGTTTGGCTGTTAACCCTTGCTTTGTTACTGGAAAAAAATAATTAAAATTTGCCAAAAAATAGCTGTTTTGGCACATTTTTTTTTTTTACAGTATTCAGGGTAAGGGGTAAGGTCATTGAGTATTTTTATAGAGCAGATTCTTACGGACGCGGCGATACCTAATATGTCTACTTTTTAAAATGTATTTAGGTTTTACATTATATTATCCTTTTATAATAAAAAATAACATTTTAGTATCTCTATTGTCTAAGAATCCGTTTTTTTTTTGTTTTTTTTAGCTGATTATCTTAGGTAGGGGCTAATTTTTTGTGGGATGAGAGGACGGTTTTATTGGCACTGTTTTGGGGGGCATATGACTTTTTGATCGCTTGCTATTACACTATTTGTGATGTAAGGTGGCAAAAAAAAACTTTTTTTGGCACCGTTTTTATTTTATTTTTTTGACCATGTTCATCTGAGGGGTTAGATCATGAGGTATTATTATAGAGCAGATTCTTATGGACGTGGTGATACCTAATATGTCAACCTTTTTTTTTCTTTTTCTTTTTTGTTTTACAAAATAATATTTTTCCCCAAAACTTTTTTTTGTTTTAGTGTCTCAAGTCTGAGAACCATTTTATTTTTTTTCCGATTGTCAGTGGCTAAATGGAATTAAAATTGGGGAAGGGGATTATAAATTTAGTACTCCATGGAAGTGTGGTACTACCTGAAGCAACCAATAATGCAGAGGCCCGGATGATTGGGGCACTTGTCACACTGAGTGGAGGTGTCTTTTCGTATCCCCCTCCTGTGACACACTCTGCACCTTTTTTGGGCCCGTCCCTTCTTTCCAGTATGGGGGACCACAACTGGAACGTGTTGGCCATGGACGATCCAGGCGCCTCCAGTTCCCGAGGTTCCAGAAAAGATCAGGGCCTTGAGAACTGCCTCATAGAACTGGAGGAATTCCCCTGTGTTGCCAGCGCTCCGGGACAGCACAAAAGAGTTGTACAAGGCAACCTGTACCAAGTAGACCACAATTTTTTTGTACCATGCCCAGGTTTTGCGCATGGCATTATACGGCTTAAGGACTTGATCAGAGAGATCAACTCTTCCCATATACCGCTTGTAGTCGACGATACAATCGGGCTTGAGGACTGTTGCCGCGGTACCTCGCACAGGGACAGGGGTGATGCCGTTACCGTGAATTGTGGACAGTACAAGGACATCCCTCTTGTCCTTATATCTGACCGTTGGTAAGGGCACGGGTCTCACCCTTGGGGGATAGGTACCTGGAGGGGGTGGGTAGGGAGGCCACATTGATTTTTCTGCACGGTCCCACAAGGCGAATGTGGATCTGGCGGCAAGGGACTGGAACAAGGGGATACTAGTATAAAAGTTATCCACGTACAGGTGGTAACCCTTATCTAGCAGTGGGTGCATAAGGTTCCACACAAGTTTCCCACTAACACCCAGAGTGGGGGGGCATTCTGGGGGTTCAATACGGGAATCTAGCCCCTCGTACACACAAAACTTGTAAGTGTACCCTGAGGTACTCTCACAAAGTTTGTACAGCTTTATGCAATACCTCGCCCACTTAGAGGGAACATACTGGCGGAAAATGAGTCTCCCCTTGAAAGCAGTGAGAGACTCGTCAACCGCGACCTCCCTTCCAGGTACATAAGCCTCCAAAAATTTTGCCCCAAAGTGATCAATGACCGGCCTGATTTTGTACAGGCGGTCATAGGCAGGATCACCTCGGGAGGGACATGCTGCATTATCTGCATAATGCAGGCATTTCCGGATGGCCTCAAACCGGGTACATGTCATGGCCATACTGTATAGTGGGGTCTGGTAGTGGATGTCCCCACTCCAGTAATGCCTGACACTAGGTTTTTTGACTAGGTCCATGTGCAGCACGAGGCCCCAAACGTCCTCATCTTGGCTGCACTAACTGGAGTCCAGCCACCGGCCCTAGCCAAAAAGGTGCCTGGGTGTTGAGCAATGAACTGTTGGGCGAACACGTTTGTTTGCTCCACCATCAGATTCACAAAGTGGTCACAAAAAAAAAAAGGCTAAAATAGTCATATTTAGTGAAGCCCACTGTGGGAATCTGGATTCCTGCTTGGCCAACAAAATCAGGAATCACAGGCTCAAAATGCTCTGGGGTACACCATGCAAGTTCACTGGCTGGGGCTCTGGTGGGCTGAAAAACGAGCCCCAAAGCTTCTTGTACTAGTGTGGGCCACAGAGTCCCTGTCATGGCGGTCCCCTTGCTCTGCCTGGCGACGTCTCTGCTGCCTTGGGGGATCATCATCATTGCTAGATGATGAGGAGGACGCGGATGACAAAAGGAAAATGGGGTCATCCTCGTCCTCACTGGGGCTCTCAGAGTCAGAGGCAAGCTGGGCGTATGCTTCCTCGGCCGAGAACATCCAGCGGGCCATAGGGGATTGTGTGTGCGCGCGTGTGTGTGTGTGGAATTCTTTATTTAGTGTGCATGTGTGTGGGGGCACGGGTGTTCGCAGACTTATCCCTAAAACCAACAGAAAAAATAAATAAATAAAAAAAGGCCAAAAAATGTGAAAAAAATAAATAAATAATTTTAACTCGCGGATCAGCCGTCCAAAGCTGATCTGCGGTGGGGTATGCGATGAGTTAACAGTGGCCGGATGCTAAGAGTGTCGGCCACAATCAGCGTACTCAGAAAAAAAAAACTGCTTGCGCCCCCCAAAAAATGGCAGAGTGGCAAGCTGCAGCACCCCTGGGGGGTCTCAGAGCTGTGCTGCAACAATCAAACTTTTTCCTCGCTCCCAGACACAGAAAGGAGGAAAGGAGAGCTGCATCAAGTTAAACTTCCAGCCCGCCCCTGCAGCCAATCAGAAGCGATCCAGAGAGGTGATTGATCGCTTCAGGATCGCAGGATGGTGATTGGTGGTGTATTATCACACCACCGATCACCATCCTGTTCCGGGTTATCGGGTCACCAGAGACACGAATAACCCACAAACTCAGCAAACTGCAGGCCTGAATTGACCTGCGGTTTGCCGCGATCGCCGATACAGGGGGTCATATGACCCCCCCCGGTGCATTGTCCCAGGGTGCCTGCTGATTGATTTCAGCAGGCACCCAGTTCCGATCACCGCCCGTCGCGTGGTGGTGATGGGAAATACACATGAAGCACTGGTACATCAGGTATCCTTAAGTACCGGGACATCATGACGTACCGGTACGTCACGTGTCCCCAACAGGTTAATGCATTTGTCAGACAGATCTGGATTCCTGAAACTAATTTTATCCATTTGCATGTGGATTTCCGGATCCGGCAGGCAGTTCCGGCAACAGAACTGCCTGCTGGATTCTTCTAATGCTAGTGTGAAACTACCCTAATATATTTATATAACTATCTATCTGTTATCTATCTATCAATTTATCTATTTATCTATCTATCTAGCTAATCTATATAGCCAGCATCTATCTATCTATCTTATCTAAGACCTTTGATGAGCCCCTAACCCCGCCACCCCACTACTCCCACAAACCCTCTCAGCCCCTGCCCCAAAACTGATGTCATTGCAGTTCCTCGGTACATTTATATCTACCCCCAAATCTAATTTAAGAGGGACATTCGCTGGACTCAACTTTCCAGGGTGCCGATTCAGCCGCCCTATTTTTGACCACAGTGTCCATTTTGCGAAGCGTGTCAGGGTACGTCTGAGCATGTTGAACTTCGGGCATGTCCTAAGACGCTATTTAAGAGTTTATAACCACACCCTATGGTGGCCCCATAACCCCCTGCCTTGATTTAAGCAAAATATTTGATCACCGCATCTAACACAGATATGTATCATTTATAAATATTAACACATATTTCTCGGGTCGATTCTATATGCCCTTTTTGTCCTATTTCATAGCCGCATCTATCACAGATATTCAACATATCTATATGAACAGATGTTCAGAGACATGTCAGACATGTTCTAATATATTTATATAACTATCTATCTGTTATCTATCTATCTATTATCTATCTATAAACTGACTTACTAAAATAATACTATAAATATTCTATCTATCTAGCTATCCATTTATCTATCTTTCTATCTTTTTTTCTATCTACATTAAATATAAAAAGTCTACACACACCCTTAAAATGTCAGGTTTCTGTGCTGTAAAAAAATGAGACAAAGATAATTAATTTCAGAACTTTTTCTACCTTTAACCGCCTCCGGACCGCCTAACGCAGATCTGTCTTCATGTCAGCAGAGAATCAGTCTGCATGTCATAGCAGAAAATCAGGCTTCACGTCATCAGCCACCACTGCAACAGTCCATTGTCATATATTTAGGCCCAGCACCCAGGCAGAGGAGAGAGGTCCCGTAACAGAGAATCTGTCTTCATGTCAGCAGAGAATCAGTCTGCATGTCATAGCAGAGAATGAGGCTTCATGTCAGCCACCACTGCAACAGTCCATTGGCATATATTTAGGCCCCGGCACCCAGGCAGAGGAGAGAGGTCCCGTAACAGAGGATCTGGCTTCATGTCAGCAGAGAATCAGTCTGCATGTCATAGCAGAGAATCAGGCTTCATGTCAGCCACCACTGCAACAGTCCATTGGCATATATTTAGGCCCAGCACCCAGGCAGAGGAGAGAGGTCCCGTAACAGAGGATCTGGCTTCATGTCAGCAGAGAATCAGTCTGCATGTCATAGCAGAGAATCAGGCTTCACGTCAGCCACCATTGCAACAGTCCATTGTCATATATTTAGGCCCAGCACCCAGGCAGAGGAGAGAGGTCCCGTAACAGAGGATATGGCTTCATGTCAGCAGAGAATCAGTCTGCATGTCATAGCAGAGAATCAGGCTTCATGTCAGCCACCACTGCAACAGTCCATTGGCATATATTTAGGCCCAGCACCCAGGCAGAGGAGAGAGGTCCCGTAACAGAGGATCTGGCTTCATGTCAGCAGAGAATCAGTCTGCATGTCATAGCAGAGAATCAGGCTTCATGTCAGCCACCACTGCAACAGTCCATTGGCATATATTTAGGCCCAGCACCCAGGCAGAGGAGAGAGGTCCCGTAACAGAGAATCTGGCTTCATGTCAGCAGAGAATCAGTCTGCAAGTCATAGCAGAGAATCAGGCTTCATGTCAGCCACCACTGCAACAGTCCATTGTCATATATTTTTAGGCCCAGCACCCAGGCAGAGGAGAGAGGTCCCGTAACAGAGGATCTGGCTTCATGTCAGCAGAGAATCAGTCTGCAAGTCATAGCAGAGAATCAGGCTTCACGTCAGCCACCACTGCAACAGTCCATTGTCATATATTTAGGCCCAGCACCCAGGCAGAGGAGAGAGGTCCCGTAACAGAGAATCTGGCTTCATGTCAGCAGAGAATTAGTCTGCATGTCATAGCAGAGAATCAGGCTTCACGTCACCCAACATTGGAACAGTCCATTGGCATATATTTAGGCCCCGGCACCCAGACAGAGGAGAGGTTCATTCAACTTTGGGTAGCCTCGCAATATAATGGTAAAATTAAAATAAAAATAGGATTGAATGAGGAAGTGCCCTGGAGTACAATAATATATGGTTAAGGGGAGGTAGTTAATGTCTAATCTGCACAAGGGACGGACAGGTCCTGTGGGATCCATGCCTGGTTCATTTTTATGAACGTCAGCTTGTCCACATTGGCTGTAGACAGGCGGCTGCGTTTGTCTGTAATGACGCCCCCTGCCGTGCTAAATACACGTTCAGACAAAACGCTGTCCGCCGGGCAGGCCAGCACCTCCAAGGCATAAAAGGCTAGCTCTGGCCACGTGGACAATTTAGAGACCAAGAAGTTGAATGGGGCCGAACCATCAGTCACCGTCAGTGCGTGGAGGGGTGTGCACACGTACTGTTCCACCATGTTAGTGAAATGTTGCCTCCTGCTAACACGTTGCGTATCAGGTGGTGGTGCAGTTAGCTGTGGCGTGTTGACAAAACTTTTCCACATCTCTGCCATGCTAACCCGTGACACAGCTGCCTTGGCGACCTCTCGCTCCTCCTCTGCCTTGGCCTTGGGCTTCCACTTGTTCCCCTGTGACATTTGGGAATGCTCTCAGTAGCGCGTCTACCAACGTGCGCTTGTACTCGCGCATCTTCCTATCACGCTCCAGTGCAGGAAGTAAGGTGGGCACATTGTCTTTAGACCGTGGATCCAGCAGGGTGGCAACCCAGTAGTCCGCACACGTTAAAATGTGGGCAACTCTGCTGTCGTTGCGCAGGCACTGCAGCATGTAGTCGCTCATGTGTGCCAGGCTGCCCAGTGGTAAGTACAAGCTGTCCTCTGTGGGAGGCGTATCGTCATCGTCCTGCCTTTCCCCCCAGCCACGCACCAGTGATGGGCCCGAGCTGCGTTGGGTGCCACCCTGCTGTGACCATGCTTCATCCTCATCCTCCTCCACCTCCTCCTCGTCCTCCAGTAGTGGGCCTTGGCTGGCCACATTTGTACCTGGCCTCTGCTGTTGCAAAAAACCTCCCTCTGAGTCACTTCGAAGAGACTGGCCTGAAAGTGCTAAAAATGACCCCTCTTCCTCCTCCTCCTCCTGGGCCACCTCCTCTTCCATCATCGCCCTAAGTGTTTTCTCAAGGAGACATAGAAGTGGTATTGTAACGCTGATAACGGCGTCATCGCCACTGGCCATGTTGGTGGAGTACTCTAAACAGCGCAACAGGGAACACAGGTCTCGCATGGAGGCCCAGTCATTGGTGGTGAAGTGGTGCTGTTCCGCAGTGCGACTGACCCGTGCGTGCTGCAGCTGAAACTCCACTATGGCCTGCTGCTGCTCGCACAGTCTGTCCAGCATGTGCAAGGTGGAGTTCCACCTGGTGGGCACGTCGCATATGAGGCGGTGAGCGGGAAGGCCGAAGTTACGCTGTAGCGCAGACAGGCGAGCAGCGGCAGGATGTGAACGCCGGAAGCGCGAACAGACGGCCTGCACTTTATGCAGCAGCTCTGACATGTCGGGGTAATTGTGAATGAACTTCTGCACCACCAAATTCAGCACATGCGCCAGGCAAGGGATGTGCGTCAAACCGGCTAGTCCCAGAGCTGCAACGAGATTTCACCCATTATCGCACACCACCAGGCCGGGCTTGAGGCTCACCGGCAGCAACCACTCGTCGGTCTGTTGTTCTATACCACGCCACAACTCCTGTGCGGTGTGGGGCCTGTCCGCCAAACATATGAGTTTCAGAATGGCCTGCTGACGTTTACCCCGGGCTGTGCTGAAGTTGGTGGTGAAGGTGTGTGGCTGACTGGATGAGCAGGTGGAAGAAGAGGAGGAGGAAGCCGAGAAGGAGGAGGTGGCAACAGGAGGCAAAGAATGTTGCCCTGCGATCCTTGGCGGCGGAAAGACGTGCGCCAAACAGCTCTCCGCCTGGGGCCCAGCTGCCACTACATTTACCCAGTGTGCAGTTAGGGAGATATAGCGTCCCTGGCCGTGCTTACTGGTCCACGTATCTGTGGTTAGGTGGACCTTGCTACAGATGGCGTTGCGCAGTGCACAATTGATTTTATCGGATACTTGGTTGTGCAGGGAAGGCACGGCTCTCTTGGAGAAGTAGTGGCGGCTGGGAACAACATACTGTGGGACAGCAAGCGACATGAGCTGTTTAAAGCTGTCTGTGTCCACCAGCCTAAATGACAGCATTTCATAGGCCAGTAGTTTAGAAATGCTGGCATTCAGGGCCAGGGATCGAGGGTGGCTAGGTGAGAATTTACGCTTTCTCTCAAATGTTTGTGAGATGGAGAGCTGAACGCTGCCGTGTGACATGGTTGAGATGCTTGGTGACGGAGGTGGTGTTGGTGGTACATCCCCTGTTTGCTGGGCGGCAGGTGCAAACGTTCCTCCAGAGGCGGAGGAAGCTTAAAGAAACAGCCGGCACTCCTCTTTAGCGTCGTGGTGCTCGCGTCAAGGGTATGAAGAGACCCACTTCAATATTCAGGAAAAGACCGGCACTCACTGTTTGGTAATTCAGTTGGCTTTATTCAAAGCATTTCAAAGGAAGCGACACGTGTTTCGGCTCAACACCGAGCCTTTGTCAAGCAAAGTAAAATCGATTACAAGGAAATTTAAATGCAGCGCCATATCCGGCGTTCAGACGTGGTGACGTCACACACTCACGGTTACATTACATATACAAAATGAATACAAAAATGAACAAATAATAATAACAACCGAAGACGGATCACCTCAACCTATGGTCACGGTAGTAAGTAGATACTTGTAAATATTCATATATGCAACAAGATAAAGGAAAAACGAAAAGGGGAAAAAAAGGGAAAAAATAGGAGTGGCAGACATGTAGTGCAGCCCAATATATAGAGGCCAATGCCAAATTTAAATATTCAAAAAACAATATCTTGAGATGTTCATCTCTTACAAAACTAAATATAATTACATGATTTTTATAATTATTGATTTCATATATGCACATTTTCACATTATTTTCAATATTTTCTCTTTTCATTTTTTCTGTGACTGAAAAAGAAATGAAATTGATCAAAACCGTAATGTACCAGAAGTAAAAGATGTTTGAAAAATATTAAACATACAACATCCGATACCCTATAGAAAAGAACTCACTTCATAGTCTCGATTGAGACCTTTTGGTTCCAGAGTCTGCAGAGTGTGAATCCAGTAGCTTTCCCGTTTTTTCAACATTAATAGCCTGTTGCCCCCTCTACGTGGTTGCTGTATCTGTTCAATAATCTGAAACCTTAGTTGTGATATATTGTGGGAGCAGCTGTCAAAATGAAAGGGGACAGGTAATAGCAGATTTTTCTTCCGTATGCTCGATTTATGGTTACTGAACCTATCTTTCATTCTGACAGATGTCTCACCCACATATATCAAACCACAGGGGCATTTCAACAGGTAAACCACATAGTTGCTGTCACAAGTAAAAAATCCCTTAATCTGGAATTTTTTTCCTGTGTGTGGGTGGGAAAAGGTTTCACCTTTAATTACTGCTGAGCAATGGACACACTGCAGACACGGAAAGGTGCCCTTCTTTGGAGTAGACAAAAACAATTGACGTGACATCTTACTGCCTCCTATATCAGCCTTAACAATTGTATCCCTAATATTTCTGGTTCGTTTGTAACAAATCATAGGTACATCTCTGAATTCCACAACATCAGGGTAGGCTGCACGCACAATCCCCCAGTGTTTATTGATCACATGTCGAAATTTGTTAATCCATGGGTGATACTTGACAATAAATGGTAACCGTTTCTTATCACTGTCAGGTCTTTTTTTATACACTCCGCCACTACACTTCTTTAGCTCATCATTCAATAAAGGTTTCGGATAACCCCTAGATGAGAATTTGTCTGCCATCTCTTGCAATCTCGTTTTCTTTAAAACTTCATCTGACACAATTCTGTCTACCCGCCTGAATTGTGAGAGAGGCAGAGATTTTTTTACTGATGGTGAATGATTGCTAGAGAAGTGGAGTAGACTATTTTTATCCGCTTTTTTGTATACAAATCAGTCTGTATTAAATTATCTGGGCCTTTTATTACCCAGGTATCCAAAAAATTCATTTTATTTAAATCACTTTGAACTGTGAAAGATAGTTCAGGCCATACATTGTTCAAATGTGCAGTGAACAAATTCAATGATTCGATGCCGCCCCGCCATACACAAAAAATATCGTCTATAAATCGACGCCAAAAAATGCAAGATTGCATGTATAATGAATTACTGTATACAAAATGTTGTTCAAACCAGGCCATATAGCTATTTGCGTATGGCGGTGCGGCATGCGAACCCATCGCGGTCCCCCGTTTTTGCTTGAAGAATGTATCCTGGAATAGAAAATAGTTCTCCTCTAGAACTAACTGTAATAATTGGAGAAAAAACATTTTCTCTTGTGTATTATAATCCGAAAATTCCAGAATCCATTCAACCGCAGTAAGGCCTTTCACATGTTCAATAGATGTATATAAACTCTTTACATCATATGTGACTAAAAGGTCTCCTGATTCTAAATGTATCTTTCTAATCTCCGATAAGAAATGAGTGGTATCCAATAGAAAAGAGGGAGTTTTCTTTGTCAATGGGGTCAGAACTTTTTCAAGAAGTATTGCCGGTGCAGACAATATTGAATCATTAGAGGCTACAATTGGCCGACCAGGTGGTGTCATCAGGCACTTATGGATTTTTGGCAACGTATATAACACAGGGGTTACCGGATGTTGATTAACTAAGGCCTTACTGCGGTTGAATGGATTCTGGAATTTTCGGATTATAATACACAAGAGAAAATGTTTTTTCTCCAATTATTACAGTTAGTTCTAGAGGAGAACTATTTTCTATTCCAGGATACATTCTTCAAGCAAAAACGGGGGACCGCGATGGGTTCGCATGCCGCACCGCCATACGCAAATAGCTATATGGCCTGGTTTGAACAACATTTTGTATACAGTAATTCATTATACATGCAATCTTGCATTTTTTGGCGTCGATTTATAGACGATATTTTTTGTGTATGGCGGGGCGGCATCGAATCATTGAATTTGTTCACTGCACATTTGAACAATGTATGGCCTGAACTATCTTTCACAGTTCAAAGTGATTTAAATAAAATGAATTTTTTGGATACCTGGGTAATAAAAGGCCCAGATAATTTAATACAGACTGATTTGTATACAAAAAAACGGATAAAAATAGTCTACTCCACTTCTCTAGCAATCATTCACCATCAGTAAAAAAATCTCTGCCTCTCTCACAATTCAGGCGGGTAGACAGAATTGTGTCAGATGAAGTTTTAAAGAAAACGAGATTGCAAGAGATGGCAGACAAATTCTCATCTAGGGGTTATCCGAAACCTTTATTGAATGATGAGCTAAAGAAGTGTAGTGGCGGAGTGTATAAAAAAAGACCTGACAGTGATAAGAAACGGTTACCATTTATTGTCAAGTATCACCCATGGATTAACAAATTTCGACATGTGATCAATAAACACTGGGGGATTGTGCGTGCAGCCTACCCTGATGTTGTGGAATTCAGAGATGTACCTATGATTTGTTACAAACGAACCAGAAATATTAGGGATACAATTGTTAAGGCTGATATAGGAGGCAGTAAGATGTCACGTCAATTGTTTTTGTCTACTCCAAAGAAGGGCACCTTTCCGTGTCTGCAGTGTGTCCATTGCTCAGCAGTAATTAAAGGTGAAACCTTTTCCCACCCACACACAGGAAAAAAATTCCAGATTAAGGGATTTTTTACTTGTGACAGCAACTATGTGGTTTACCTGTTGAAATGCCCCTGTGGTTTGATATATGTGGGTGAGACATCTGTCAGAATGAAAGATAGGTTCAGTAACCATAAATCGAGCATACGGAAGAAAAATCTGCTATTACCTGTCCCCTTTCATTTTGACAGCTGCTCCCACAATATATCACAACTAAGGTTTCAGATTATTGAACAGATACAGCAACCACGTAGAGGGGGCAACAGGCTATTAATGTTGAAAAAACGGGAAAGCTACTGGATTCACACTCTGCAGACTCTGGAACCAAAAGGTCTCAATCGAGACTATGAAGTGAGTTCTTTTCTATAGGGTATCGGATGTTGTATGTTTAATATTTTTCAAACATCTTTTACTTCTGGTACATTACGGTTTTGATCAATTTCATTTCTTTTTCAGTCACAGAAAAAATGAAAAGAGAAAATATTGAAAATAATGTGAAAATGTGCATATATGAAATCAATAATTATAAAAATCATGTAATTATATTTAGTTTTGTAAGAGATGAACATCTCAAGATATTGTTTTTTGAATATTTAAATTTGGCATTGGCCTCTATATATTGGGCTGCACTACATGTCTGCCACTCCTATTTTTTCCCTTTTTTTCCCCTTTTCGTTTTTCCTTTATCTTGTTGCATATATGAATATTTACAAGTATCTACTTACTACCGTGACCATAGGTTGAGGTGATCCGTCTTCGGTTGTTATTATTATTTGTTCATTTTTGTATTCATTTTGTATATGTAATGTAACCGTGAGTGTGTGACGTCACCACGTCTGAACGCCGGATATGGCGCTGCATTTAAATTTCCTTGTAATCGATTTTACTTTGCTTGACAAAGGCTCGGTGTTGAGCCGAAACACGTGTCGCTTCCTTTGAAATGCTTTGAATAAAGCCAACTGAATTACCAAACAGTGAGTGCCGGTCTTTTCCTGAATACAGAGGCGGAGGAAGAGGCCGAGGCGGCAGCATCAGAAGAGGCCGAGGCGGCAGCAGCAGAAGAGGTAGCAGGGGGAGCCTGAGTGACCTCCTTGCTTTTAAGGTGTTCACTCCACTGCAGTTCATGCAGGTTGTGCTAAGGTTCAGAACGTTAATGCCTCGCTTCAGGCTCTGATGGCACAGCGTGCAAACCACTCGGGTCTTGTCGTCAGCACATTGTTTGAAGAAGTGCCATGCCAGGGAACTCCTTTAAGCTGCCTTTGGGGTGCTCGGTCCCAGATGGCGGCGGTCAGTAGCAGGCAGAGTCTCTTGGCGGCGGGTGTTCTGCTTTTGCCCACTGCTCCCTCTTTTGCTACGCTGTTGGCTCGGTCTCACCACTGCCTCTTCCTCCGAACTGTGAAAGTCAGTGGCACGACCTTCATTCCATGTGGGGTCTAGGACCTCATCGTCCCCTGCATCGTCTTCCACCCAGTCTTGATCCCTGACCTCCTGTTCAGTCTGCACACTGCAGAAAGACGCAGCAGTTGGCACCTGTGTTTCGTCATCATCAGAGACATGCTGAGGTGGTATTCCCATGTCCTCATCATCAGGAAACATAAGTGGTTGTGCGTCAGTGCATTCTATGTCTTCCACCTCTGGGGAAGGGCTAGATGGATGCCCTTGGGAAACCCTGCCAGCAGAGTCTTCAAACAGCATAAGAGACTGCTGCATAACTTGAGGCTCAGACAGTTTCCCTGATATGCATGGGGGTGATGTGACAGACTGATGGGGTTGGTTTTCAGGCGCCATCTGTGCGCTTTCTGCAGAAGACTGGGTGGGAGATAATGTGAACGTGCTGGATCCACTGTCGGCCACCCAATTGACTAATGCCTGTACCTGCTCAGGCCTTACCATCCTTAGAACGGCATTGGGCCCCACCATATATCGCTGTAAATTCTGGCGGCTACTGGGACCTGAGGTAGTTGGTACACTAGGACGTGTGGATGTGGCAGAACGGCCAAGTCCTCTCCCAGCACCAGAGGGTCCACTAACACCACCACGACCATGTCCACGTCCGCGTCCCTTACTAGATGTTTTCCTCATTGTTATCGTTCACCACAACAACAAAAATATTATTTGGCCCAATGTATTGAATTCAAATTCAGGCCTTTTTTTACAGACACCTAACAAAATCTGGCTATCAATTTAGGTACCGTATTATACTAATACAGGCACAGCAGTAACCACCGATTTAGCTGACTATGAATTTGAGGCCTAGTTTTTAGGCGCTGGGTGACAGGTATATGTTTTACGGACAGAATTAGACTGGGATATGCACAGTAGCGTGTGTGTGAAGTTATTGAGAATGACCCTATCAGCACCTTGATTCTGATATACCCTTTTAGGGATGTATTTAAAGTAGGCCTGATACAGCAGAAACCACTAAATTAGGAAATTGCTAAATTGGGAATTGTATTTCAACCCAGAACAAAAAATGTGCTTTGACGGACACTAAATAACTTGCCCAGCCACAGCAGTACAGCAGTAACTACAGATTTAGCTGGATATAAATTTGAGGCCTAGTATTTAGGCGCTGGGTGACAGGTATAGGTTTACTGACAGAATTAGACTTGGAAATGCACAGTAGCGTGTGTGTGAAGTTATTCAGAATGACCCTATGTGCACCTTGAATATTATATACCCTTTTAGGGATAGATTTCAAATAGCTCTGATACAGCAGAAACCACTAAATTAGGAAATTGCTAAATTGGGAATTGTATTTCAACCCAGAACAAAAAATGTGCTTTGACGGACACTAAATAACTTGCCTAGCCACAGCAGTACAGCAGTACCTACAGATTTAGCTGGATATAAATTTGAGGCCTAGTATTTAGGCGCTGGGTGACAGGTATAGGTTTACTGACAGAATTAGATTTGGAAATGCACAGTAGCGTGTGTGTGAAGTTATTCTGAATGACCCTATGTGCACCTTGAATATTATATACCCTTTTAGGGATAGATTTCAAATAGCTCTGATACAGCATTAACCACTAAATTAGGAAATTGCTAAATTGGGAATTGTATTTCAACCCAGAACAAAAAATGTGCTTTGACGGACACTAAATAACTTGCCCAGCCACAGCAGTACAGCAGTAACTACAGATTTAGCTGGATATAAATTTGAGGCCTAGTATTTAGGCGCTGGGTGACAGGTATAGGTTTACTGACAGAATTAGACTTGGAAATGCACAGTAGCGTGTGTGTGAAGTTATTCAGAATGACCCTATGTGCACCTTGAATATTATATACCCTTTTAGGGATAGATTTCAAATAGCTCTGATACAGCAGAAACCACTAAATTAGGAAATTGCTAAATTGGGAATTGTATTTCAACCCAGAACAAAAACTGTGCTTTGACGGACACTAAATAACTTGCCCAGCCACAACATGACAGCAGTAACGACAGATTCAGCAGGATATAAATTTGAGGCCTAGTATTTAGGCGCTGGGTGACAGGTATACTTTTTTCGGACAGAATTAGACTGGGATATGCACAGTAGCGTGTGTGTGAAGTTATTGAGAATGACCCTATCAGCACCTTGATTCTGATATACCCTTTTAGGGATGTATTTAAAGTAGGCCTGATACAACAGAAACCACTGAATTAGGAAATTGCTAAATTGGGATTTGTATTTCAACCCAGAACAAAAAATGTGCTTTGACGGACACTAAATAACTTGCCCAGCCACAACAGTACAGCAGTAACGACAGATTTAGCTGGATATAAATTTGAGGCCTAGTATTTAGGCGCTGGGTGACAGGTATAAGTTTACTGACAGAATTAGACTTGGAAATGCACTGTAGCGTGTGTGTGAAGTTATTCAGAATGACCCTATGTGCACCTTGAATCTGATATACCCTTTTAGGGATGTATTTAAAGTAGGCCTGATACAGCAGAAACCACTAAATTAGGAAATTGCTAAATTGGGAATTGTATTTCAACCCAGAACAAAAAATGTGCTTTGACGGACACTAAATAACTTGCCCAGCCAGAACAGTACAGCAGTAACGACATATTTAGCTGGATATAAACTTGAGGCCTAGTATTTAGGCGCTGGGTGACAGGTATACGTTTACTGACAGAATTACACTGGGATCTGGCCAAAAAATAACCACACTATTGATGGTTAAATGCACTTGGTGTGACAGCTTGACCAACCTACACTACTGAGGGTTAAATGCACTTGGTGACAGGCGCAGCTTGCCCCTGATGTAGTATATGGCCAAAAAATAAACAGACTATTGCTGGTTAAATGCACTTGGTGTGACAGCTTGACCAACCACACTACTGAGGGTTAAATGCACTTGGTGACAGGCGCAGCTTGCCCCTGATGTAGTATATGGCGAAAAAATAAACAGACTATTGCTGGTTAAATGCACTTGGTGTGACAGCTTCACCCTGATGTAGGCTTTAGCCAAAAAACAACCACACCATTGAGGGTTAAATGCACTTGGTGACAGGCGCAGCTTGCCCCTGATGTAGTATATGGCCAAAAAATAAACAGACTATTGCTGGTTAAATGCACTTGGTGTGACAGCTTCACCCTGATGTAGGCTTTAGCCAAAAAACAACCACACCATTGAGGGTTAAATGCACTTGGTGACAAGCGCAGCTTGCCCCTGATATAGTATATGGCCAAAAAATAAACAGACTATTGCTGGTTAAATGCACTTGGTGTGACAGCTTCACCCTGATGTAGGCTTTAGCCAAAAAACAACCACACCATTGAGGGTTAAATGCACTTGGTGGCAGCTTGTGCTGGCGCAACACAAGACACAAAATGGCTGCCGATCACCCCAGAAAAGAGTGACTGAAAAACGCTCTGGGCAGCCTAAAAACAGTGAGCAATTCAATAGCAGCAGTTCAATCATCCACAGCTGCAGATCGATCAATGGATGGAGTCTTTTGGAGGAGTTAATCAGCCTAATCTCGCCCTACTGTCGCAGCTGCAACCTCTCCCTACGCTAATCAGAGCAGAGTGACGGGTGGCGCTATGTGACTCCAGCTTAAATAGAGGCTGGGTCACATGGTGCTCTGGCCAATCACAGCCATGCCAATAGTAGGCATGGCTGTGACGGCCTCTTGGGGCAAGTAGTATGACGCTTGTTGATTGGCTGCTTTGCAGCCTTTCAAAAAGCGCCAAGAAAGCGACGAACACCGAACCCGAACCCAGACTTTCACAAAACCCAAAATTTGTTCGGGTTTGCTCATCCCTATCAACGACGCATATACGCGTCATCTCGCGATAGCCGAGATTTCCTGTGAACGCGCGCACACAGGCGCGCGCGTTCACAGGATCGGAAGGTAAGCGAGTGGATCTCCAGCCTACCAGCGGCGATCGTTCGCTGGCAGGCTGGAGATGCAATTTTTTTTTAACCCCTAACAGGTATATTAGACGCTGTTTTGCGTCAAATATACCTGTTAGGGTTTAAATAACAGCGTCTAATAGGGGTTAAATAACAGCGTCTAATATACCTGCTACCTGGTCCTCTGGTGGTCCCTTTTGTTTGGATCAACCACCAGAGGACACAGGTAGCTGTGTAAAGTAGCACCAAACACCACTACACTACACTACTCCCCCCCTGTCACTTATTAACCCCTTATGAACCCCTGATCACTTCATATAGACTCCCTGATCACCCCCCCGTCATTGATCACCCCCCCGTCATTGATCACCCCCCTGTCATTGATCACCCCCTTGTAAGGCTCCATTCAGACGTCTGTATGATTTTTACGGATCCATGGATACATGGATCGGATCCGCAAAACACATACGGACGTCTGAATGGAGCCTTACAGGGAGGTGATCACGCATATAGACTTCCTGATCACTTCCCTGTCAGTGATCACCCCCCTGTCATTGATCATCCCCCTGTAAGGCCCCATTCAGACGTCCGTATGATTTTTACGGATCCATGTTTAAATAAATGGGAAAAGTTGTCTTTTGCCAAGATATTTCTCTCACCCAGCATGGGTATATGTAAAATGACACCCCAAAACACATTCCCCAACTTCTTCTGAGTACGGCGATACCAGATGTGTGACACTTTTTTGCAGCCTAGGTGGGCAAAGGGGCACACATTCCAAAGAGCACCTTTCGGATTTCACCGGTCATTTTTTACAAATTTTGATTTCAAATTTCTCACGCATCTGGGCCCCTAAAATGCCAGGGCAGTATAACTACCCCACAAGTGACCCCATTTTGGAAAGAAGACACCCCAAGGTATTTTGTGATGGGCATAGTGAGTTCATGGAAGTTTTTATTTTTTGTCACAAGTTAGTGGAATATGAGACTTTGTAAGAAAAAAAAAATAATAATCATTTTCCGCTAACTTGTGACAAAAAATAAAAAGTTCTATGAACTCACTATGCCCATCAGTGAATACCTTATGGTGTCTACTTTCCTAAATGGGGTCATTTGCGGGGTGTTTGTACTGTCTGGGCATTGTAGAACCTCAGGAAACATGACAGGTGCTCAGAAAGTCAGAGCTGCTTCAAAAAGCGGAAATTCACATTTTTGTACCATAGTTTGTAAGCGCTATAACTATTACCCAAACCATTTTTTTTTACCCAAAAGTTTTTTTTTAATCAAAGACATGTAGAACAATAAATTTAGTGAAAAATTTATATATGGATGTTGTTTTTTTTGCAAAGTTTTACAACTGAAAGTGAAAAATGTCATTTTTTTGCAAAAAAATCGTTACATTTCGATTAATAACAAAAAAAGTAAAAATGTCAGCAGCGATGAAATACCACCAAATGAAAGCTCTATTAGTGAGAAGAAAAGGAGGTAAAATTCATTTGGGTGGTAAGTTGCATAACCGAGCAATAAATGGTGAAAGTAGTGTAGTGCAGAAGTGTAAAAAGTGGCCTGGTCATTAAGGGGGTTTCACCTAGCGGGGTTGAAGTGGTTAATGTGACCTATAAACTGTACCACTCAATTGAAAAACAAAGTGAAATCTTTTAGTTGGAGGGAAGAAAAAAAAAAAAACTATGTAAAATAATATGGTTGCATAAGTGTGCACACCCTCTTAAAACTGGGGATGTAGCTGTGTTCAGAACTAAGCAATCACATTCAAAATCATGTTAAATAGGAGTCAGCATACACCTGACATCATTTAAAGTGCCTCTGATTAACTCCAAATAAAGTTCAGCTGCTCTAGTTGGTCTTTCCTGCAATTTTCTAAGTCGCACCTCACAGCAAAAGTCATGGTCCACAGAGAGCTTCCAAAGCATCAGAGGGATCTCATTGTTAAAAGGTATCTGTCAGAAGAAGGGTAAAAAATCATTTCCAAGGCATTAGATATGCCATGGAATACAGTGAAGACAGTCATCATCAAGTGGAGAAAATATAGCACAACAGTGACATTACCAAGAACTGGACGTCCCTCCAAAATTGATGAAGAGGCAAGAAGAAAACTGATCTGGGAGGCTACCAAGAGGCTTACAGCAACATTAAAGGAGCTGCAGGAATATATGGCAAGTACTGTCTGTGTGGTACATTGTTCATATGTCTGGACTATGGGGTAGAGTGGCAAGACGAAAGCCTTTTCTTACGATGAAAAACATCCAAGCCAGACTACATTTTGCAAAAACACATCTGAAGTCTCCCAAAGGCATGTGGGAAAAGGTGTTATGGTCTGATGAAACCAAGGTTGAACTTTTTGGCCATAATTCCAAAAGATATGTTTGGCGCAAAAACAACACTACACATCATCAATAGCACAACATACCCACAGTGAAGCATGGTGGTGGCATCATCATGCTTTGGGGCTGTTTTTCTTCAGCTGGAACTGGGGCCTTAGTTAAGCTAGAGGGACTTATGAACAGTTCCAAATACCAGTCAATATTGGCACAAAACCTTTAGGCTTCTGCTAGAAAGCTGTGCATGAAGAGGAACTTCATCTTTCAGCATGACAACGACCCAAAGCATACATCCAAATCAACAAAGGAATGGCTTCACCAGAAGAAGATTAAAGTTTTGGAATGGCCCAGCCAGAGCCCAGACCTGAATCTGATTGTAAATCTATGGGGTGATCTGAAGAGGGCTGTGCACAGGAGATGCCCTCGCAATTTGACAGATTTGGAATGTTTTTGCAGAGAAGAATGGGCAAATCTTGCCAAGTCAAAATGTGCCATGTTGATAGACTTATACCCAAAAATACTTTAATAAAATCAAAAGGTGCTTCAACAAAGTATTAGTTTAACCACTTCACATCTGGGCCATTTGCCCTCTTCCTGACCAGGCCTAATTTTGCAAATCTTACATATCACACTTTATATGGTAATAACTTTGGAAAGCTTTTACTTATCCAAGCCATTAAGAGATTGTTTTCTCGTGACACATTGTACTTCATGCTAGTCATAAATTTGAGTCAATATATTTCACCTTTATTTATGAAAAAATCCCAAATTTATCAAAAATTTTGAAACATTCGCAATTTTCCAAATTTCAATTTCTCTGCTTTTAAAACAGAAAGTGATACCTCATAAAATATTTATTACTTAACATTCCCCATATGTCTACCTTATGTTGGCATCATTTTTTTAGGACACTAGAAGGCTTAGAAGTTTAGAAGCAATTCTTAACATTTTTAAGAAAATTGCCAAAACCCACTTTTTAAGGATCAGTTCAGGTCTGAAGTCACTTTGTGAAGCTTACATAAATGACCCCATTGTAGAAACTACACCCCTCAATTTACTTAAAACTGACTTTACAAACTTTTTTTAGGCCTTTAGGCGTTCCACAAAAATTAAAGGAAAATGGAGATCAAATTTTTAAATTTCACTTTTTTTGCCAGATTTTCCTTTTTTTTTTTTAACACATCGAGGGTTAACAGCCAAACAAAACTTATAAAAATATTTATTAGCCAGATTCTGCGGTTTACAGAAACACCCCACATGTGGTCAAAAACTGCTGTATGGGCACACAGCAGGGTGCAGAAGAAAAGGAGCGCCACATGGTTTTTAGATGCCATGTCCCATTTGAAGCCTCCCTGATGCACCCGTACAGTGGAAACTCCAAAAAGTGACCCCATTTTGGAAACTAGGGGATAAGGTGCCAATTTTATTGGTACTATTCTTGGGTACATATTATTTTCTAATAATTCATTATAACACTTTATGGGGCCTATTCAGCAATACTAGTGCACCTTATTACACCAGGAGGCCATAAATTTTTCCCCATAATATCAGATGGACAATTACCATTAGTGAAACCTGCAACAATTTATTATTTTCTAATCAACATATATTAGAATTGAAGTGTGTAAAGATCTGATCACTTATCCTCAGTCCCCTGATGAACCAGTTTTTACGAATACTGGGGAAACACGTCGGGACAAGCTGCTAAGAAGGGACAAACATCTTCAATCCTTACAGGCAGGGTAATACTAGGCGACAGCGAGGGCTTAGCCACAGTCATCTAACTGTAAGTTGCCGTAATTTTTTATATATATCGGACTGTACTATACTGGATACGTCCAAAGTTAGGCCTTGTCTATCTATTTGACTTAGCCTAATATTATATCTATATGGGGTAATATTTTAACCAATGATGATAAAAGTTATGTTTTAGATGAAAAGTCATTTCTCTCTGTGATACAATATATGATACTTTTCGAAACCCTATAATACTACTGTGATTTGTCTGTGACATGCAGCATACTTTTTCCGTAGACGGTGTCTTCTGCGGACAGTGACATTACCAGCGCCACATCTGAATTGTAACGTGTGCGTTTCTAAAATTTATCTGTGACATACAGTGTACTTTTTCCGTAGACGGTGTTTGCTGCGAACAGTGACATTAGCTGTGCCACATCTCCTGTGTAAAGTGTGCGCATCCCAAAAATATCTGTAACATACAGTATACTTTTTCAATACACGGTGTCCGCTTCTGACAGTGACATTACCAGAGGCACATCTCCAATGTAACATGTGCGGTTAAGATTTTGTATCTGTGACATACAGTGTACTTTGTCAATAGACGATGTCCGCTTCTGACAGTGACATTACCAGGGCCACATCTGCAGTGTAACATGTGCGCTTCAAAAATGTATCTGTAACATACAGTGTACTTTTTTGCGTAGACGCTGCATACAGTGACATTACTGGTGGTACCTCTCCTGTATAACTTTTCCTCACCCCAAATACCTGTGACATTACCTGTAATTTTTCATTAGCCGCTAGTGACCGCATCGACATTCTCTGCGGGATATCTCCTGTGTGACGTTTCCACGAGATATCTCCTGTGTGACGTTTCCACATCCCAAATTCCTTTTTTAATTTGTTTGCGCATACACTTACAACTCCTACACTACTGTACGTGCTACAGACTTTCAATCATATATAACATTTAATATGAAAAAGGTGAGCAGTAAGGGATGGGGCAGTGGCCGTGATGCTGATGGTGCATGAAGAGGCCGTGGCCCTGGGCATGTTGAAACTGTGCCTGCTGCCAGAGAACAAGAAAAACAATCATCCATGATACTTAGCTTCATGTCCCAGTTTGCAGGGCGGCGCAGTACACCACTCTTGAAGTCAGACTAGTGCGACCAGGTAGTCAGTTGGATTGCAGCAGATAATGATTCCAGTCGGTTAAGCACCACCCTGTCTTCTACCAACTCCAGTCTCAGTAGCCAAGAGTCTGCTCAACCCAATCCTCACTCTGATCCTCCTTCCTCCCACCATCGAGAGTCTTGGCAAACAAGTGATCCCACACTCGGATATTCCGAGGAGCTCTATTCAGCGACATTCCTTGATTTGGCCCTCTCGCCAAGCACGCTTGAATAAAGACAGATCTTGTGCCCTGATTCCCAATTACTGTTTAATGAGGTGGATGATTATGAGACACAGTTGCCAATAACTCAACGGCAATTACTTTCTCAAGAGGTTTAGGAAGAGGATGAAACACAGTTGTCAATCACTGAGGTAGTGGTTAGGTCAACAAGTCAGTAGGATGAGCAGATTGAGGAAGTGGAAGAGGAGGTGGTGGACGATGAAGTCACTGACCCAACCTTGGAAGGTGGCAAGCCGAGCGAGAACAGCAGTACAGAGGGGGAGGGATCTGCTCCACCGCAACAGGCTGAAAGAGTTAGTGGGGTGGCAAAAGGGAGAAGGCGGGCCACACCAAACAGGCCCGCAACTGTTTCCTGTAGCAGAAACACACCCTTGTGGAAATCTCCCTTGCCCAGGGGTAGGTGTTCAGCAGCATGGAGCTTTTTGGAGGAAAGTGCGGACGACAAAAGAATTGTAATTTGTAACCTGTGCCATACAAAAATGAGCAGCGGCGTAAACACTAGCAACCTCACCACTACCAGCATGATCCACCACATGGAATCAAAGCAACATAATAGGTGGGCTGAACGACTGGGTCCACAATCTGTGTCTGCAGGTCACACCACTGCCTCTTTTTCCTCTGTGTTAGGTGTTGGCCAATCCCCTGTTGAAGGCGCAGGTCCGGATGCCTCCTGCTCTGCAACTGGACCTTCGCAAGCACCATCAGCAACCACATCCACTTCCGTGTCCCAGTGCAGCGTACAAATGTCCTTACCCCAGGCATTTGAACGCAAGCACAAATGCCCAGCCACCCACCCACAGGCCATAGCACTAAATGAGCAGCTTTCCAAATTACTGGCCATGGAAATATTGCCATTTAGGCTTGTGGAGACTGAGGCCTTCCGCAGCCTGATGTCGGAGGCCGTCCCGTGGTATACTGTCCACAACCATCACTATTTTTCAAGATGTGCCGTGCCCGCCTTACACCAACATGTGTCTCATAACATTACAAGTGTCCTGACCAGTTATTGGGAAGGTCCACTTAACCACGGACACATGGACAAGTGCATTTGTCCAGGGATGCTATATTTCCCCGATGGCACACTGGGTGAATGTTGTGGAGGCCGGGAGTGAGTCATACCCTGGGATGGCACAGGTGCTATCGACGCCAATGATTGTGGGCCCTACATTGATCAGGGGTTCCTCCAGCACCTACGTTAGTGACTACAACCCCCACTTCTCCTCCTCCGCTTCCTCCTCCACTTCCACCTTTGAATTATCTATAGTCATCAGTCAGTGGCTGGAAGCAGTGTAGCATAGCAGTGGGGAAGTGGCAACAGGCCGTGCTGAAGCTGATATGCTTAGGGGACAAACAGCACATCACCACAGAGCTATGGCAGGGGATAAGAGACCAGACTGAGCTGTGGCTCTTGCCACTCAATATAGAATCAGGCATGATTGTGTCTGATAATGGCCGTAACTTGGTGGCGGCTTTGGAGCTCAGCAAGCTCATACACATACCGTGCATAGCCCTTATGTTCAACCTAGTGGTTCAGTAATTTCTCAAAACCTACCCCAATTTGCCTGAGTTACTTGTGAAGGTGAGCCACTTGTGTGCCCATTTCTGCAAGTCATCTACAGCTTCCGCCAGTCTGGCAACGCTGCAGCAGCACTTGCAATTGCCAACTCACGACTGTTGTGTGACGTGAACATGCGCAATAACTACACGTTCCACATGTTGGACAGGCTTTGTGAGCAGCAGAGGGCTGTAGTGGAATATGAGCTGAAACATTGTTGTCGCCTTTCCAGTCAGCTTCAGCTAT
The DNA here is from genome assembly GCF_014858855.1 of Bufo gargarizans. NCBI lineage: Eukaryota > Metazoa > Chordata > Amphibia > Anura > Bufonidae > Bufo > Bufo gargarizans. Next base: position 365,377,976 of record NC_058081.1, on the reverse strand, counting down.
TCACAAGCGAGGAGTGGGCCTCTGTAAGGTTTTTTAAAAAAAATTGAGGAATCAACATAGATGGAGAGCGGCGATAACGCTATTATCAGCGTAACCATCTCACTTCTGTGTCTATTCAAATGCTCACTGCTCACAATTAAGGACGACGCTTTGCATGTGGAAGAGTTGGAAATGGGGGAAGACATTACACAGGGTGATAGCCAGACCACTCTCAGTTTGTCTTCTCAACGCTAATTGAAGAGAAGGAGGAGGAGCAGAAGGATGTATCCGCTACAGAGGGTAGTACCCATGGAAGTTTAATTTCATCTGTTCAGTGTGGGTGGGCAGAAGAGGAGGAAGAGAATGAAGAGATAGAGAGTAGTGATGAGCGGGAGGTGCCATATTTGATTTTGCGCTATACGGACCGCTGTATGGAAAAGGTTAACAGCGCAGGGAGCTCCCTCCCTCTCCCATCAGGTGGCTGCTGTGCCTTTGCAGCCCCCCGAATGGAGAGGGAGAGAGCTCCCAGGCAGCCCCCCGAAGCCCCGTCCTTACCCTTCCCCGTCTGCGCAGTTCTGACCACTACTGAGCAGACGGGGAAGGTTCCCATGGCAACAGGACGCCTTCTCAGGCGTCCTGCTGTCCATGGTGCTGAACAGATCTGTTCTAAAAGGCATAGATCTGTTCAGACAAAGTGTAAAATACAGTACAGTACAATATATATATTTTACTGTACTGTATTATATAGACATCAGACCCACTGGATCTTCAAGAACCAAGTGGGTCTGGGTCAAAAAGAAAGTGAAAAAAAGAAGATAAATAAAATAAAGAAAGAAAGAAAATAAAGTAAAAATAAAAAAACACATTTATCACTGATTAAAAATGAAAAAAATAAAATTCCCTACACATGTTTGGTATTGCCGCGTCCGTAACGACCTGATCTATAAAACGGTCATCTTACTTTACCCAAATGGTGAACGTCATAAAAATAAAAAATAAAAAACTATGATGAAATTGAAATTTTGCCCACCTCACTTCCCAAAAAAGGTAATAAAAGTGATAAAAAAAGTTGTATGTACGCCAAAATTGTAACAATCAAACCGTCATCTCATCCCGCAGAAATCATACCCTTCCCAAGATAATCGCCCCAAAACTGAGAAAACTATGGCTCTTAGACTATGGAAACACTAAAGCATGATTTTTTTGTTTCAAAAATGAAATCATTGTGTAAAACTTACATAAATAGAAAAAAAGTATACATATTAGGTATCGCCGCGTCCGTATCGACCGGCTCTATAAAAATATCACATGACCTAACCCCTCAGATGACCACCGTAAAAAAAATAAAAAAAAGTAAAAAAAAGCTATTTTTTTTGTCATCTTACGTCACAAAAAGTGTAATAGTAAGCAATCAAAAAGTCATATGCACCCCAAAATAGTGCCAATAAAACCGTAATCTCATCCCGCAAAAAATGAGACCCTACTTAAGATAATCGCCCAAAAACTGAAAAAACTATGGCTCTTAGACTATGGAGACACTAAAACTTTTTTTGTTTTAAAAATGAATTCATTGTGTAAAACTTACATAAATAAAAAAAATAGTATACATATTAGGTATCGCCGCGTCCGTGACAACTTGCTCTATAAAATTACCACATGATCTAACCTGTCAGAGGAATGTTGTAAATAACAAAAAAAAGGTGCCAACAAAGCTATTTCTTGTTACCTTGCTGCACAAAAAGTGTAATATAGAGCAACCAAAAATCATATGTACCCTAAACTAAACTCTAGGGTTGCATCAGGGGGGCTTCAAATGGGACATGGTGTCAAAAAAACAGTCCAGCAAAACCTGCCTTCCAAAAACCATATGGAGCACCTTTCACTCTACGCCCCGCTGTGTGGCCGTACAGTAGTTTACGGCCACATATGGGGTGTTTCTGTAAATGGCAGAGTCAGGGCAATAAAGATACAGTCTTGTTTGGCTGTTAACCCTTGCTTTGTTAGTGGAAAAAATGGGTTAAAATGGAAAATTAGGCAAAAAAATGAAATTCTCAAATCTCCTCCCCATTTGCCAATAACTCTTGTGCAACACCTAAAGGGTTAACGAAGTTTGTAAAAATCAGTTTTGAATACCTTGAGGGTGTAGTTTCTTAGATGGGGTCACTTTTATGGATTTTCTACTCTAGGGTTGCATCAGGGGGCTTCAAATGGGACATGGTGTCAAAAAACCAGTCCAGCAAAACCTGCCTTCCAAAAACCATATGGCGCACCCTTCACTCTATGCCCTGCTGTGTGGCCGTACAGTAGTTTACGGCCACATATGGAGTGTTTCTGTAAACGGCAGAGTCAGGGCAATAAAGTTACAGTCTTGTTTGGCTGTTAACCCTTGCTTTGTTAGTGGAAAAAATTGGTTAAAATGGAAAATTAGGCGAAAAAATTAAATTCTCAAATTTCATCCCTATTTGCCAATAACTCTTGTGCAACACCTAAAGGGTTAACGAAGTTTGTAAAATCAGTTTTGAATACCTTGAGGGGTGTAGTTTATAGAATGGGGTCATTTTTGGGTGGTTTCTATTATGTACGCCTCGCAAAGTGACTTCAGAGCTGTAGTGGTCCCTAAAAATTGGTTTTTTGTAAATTTCTGAAAAATTTCAAGATTTGCTTCTAAACTTCTAAGCCTTGTAACATCCCCAAAAAATAAAATATCATTCCCAAAATAATTCAAACATGAAGTAGACATATGGGGAATGTAAAGTCATCACAATTTTTAGGGGTATTACTATGTATTACAGAAGTCGAGAAACTGAAACTTTGAAATTAGCAAATTTTTCCAATTTTTTGTTAAATTGGGTATTTTTTTGGTGCAAAAAAAATATATATTTTTTTTACTTCATTTTACCAGCGTCTTGAAGTACAATATGTGACGAAAAAACAATCTCAGAACAGCCTGGATAAGTCAAAGCATTTTAAAGTTATCAGCACTTAAAGTGACACTGGTCAGATTTGCAAAAAATGGCCTGATCCTAAGGTGTAATAAGGCTGTGTCCTTAAGGGGTTAAAGGGGCGGTCACTATTCAAGTCACTCTTAAAGGGGCGGCCACAGTTCTAGTCACTGTTAAAGGGGCGGTCACTATTCAAGTCACTCTTAAAGCGGCGGCCACAGTTCTAGTCACTTTTAAAGGGGCGGTCACTATTCAAGTCACTCTTAAAGGGGCGGCCACAGTTCTAGTCACTTTTAAAGGGGTGGTCACTATTCAAGTCACTCTTAAAGGGGCGGCCACAGTTCTAGTCACTGTTAAAGGGGCGGTCACTATTCAAGTTACTCTTAAAGGGGCGGCCACAGTTCTAGTCACTGTTAAAGGGGCGGTCACTATTCAAGTCACTCTTAAAGGGGCGGCCACAGTTCTAGTCACTTTTAAAGGGGTGGTCACTATTCAAGTCACTCTTAAAGGGGCGGCCACTGTGGAGTTTAGTTCTTATATTTGCCTTGAATATAAATGTTTTTTTTTTTTTTCACTTTCATATAGGGAACTATATAAATATCTACTCTTTTACCGTTTTGATATTACATTATATTTTTGATGGTTGACATGACTATAACTACTAATAATTGTATTTTACAACTTTGGGATTACATCCTTTCATTGTTATCTTGCAGACTATGTTGGAGAAGGGGTATGACGATATAAAATGCCGCCTTGAGAAGCAGGCCATAGTGCGGAGAGAGGAACGCCGGCTGTGGCACCTGCATGGAAAAATTAATTCCAAAAATGGCATGCTCAAACGGCACAAGATGGATCTGATCAAAGAGGTCAGAGACAAAAACTGTCCAGGTATGATGCTTACATTATTTTTCTATCACCCACCTATTGTTATTTATGTGTTCAGTTATGCAAATAAGTATTTCTATCCCTTTACAACTGATAACTTAGTTCAGTGGTGTCGAACCGATGGGACGGGTGCTAGAGGCGGCACTCAGAGCCCTCTCTGTGGGCCGCATACCCTTGAAAAGGTCTAAGGCATACTAATCGGCTTTAGACATTTCCTACCATACAGCTTCGCAGGCACACTATTAACAGCACAGTCAGCATATTGAATGTAGGCAGCTGTTACAGCAAAATGATAATTGTGTGGAGGACAGAATATACTGGTATTCAGGTACAATGGTAACGTTGGAAACTTGCAATAAATAATTTAGTTGGGTTTCTCTTCTGCCTAAAAGTTCTCCAGCACGGATTTGATAAATGTTGGGACACGTAGCTGATTATCCCTTTACAATATATACATACACTCGAGCGAGATACAGATATACAGTCATGTGAAAAAATTAGGACACCCTTTGAAAGCATGTGGTTTTTTGTAACATTTTTAATAAAAGGTTATTTCATCTCCGTTTCAACAATACAGAGAGATTAAAGTAATCCAACTAAACAAAGAAAACTGAAGAAAAGTCTTTTCAAGATCTTCTGTAAATGTCATTCTACAAAAATGCCTATTCTAACTGAGGAAAAAGATAGGACACCCTCACATGTATTCCCTCTTAAATTGGCTCAGATCTCACACAGGTATATCACACCAGGTGCACATAATTAGTAGATCGTTACTCTGCATGTTGAATGAGGCTTGCCCTATTTAAACCTCAGACATTTAGTTTGGTGTGCTCCTGACTGTTGAAGTGAGAGTGAGCACCATGGTGAGAGCAAAAGAGCTGTCAGAGGACTTCAGAAAAAAGATTGTAGCAGCCTATGAGTCTGGGAAGGGATTTAAAAAGATCTCAAAAGATTTTGAAATCAGCCATTCCACTGTCCGGAAGATAGTCTACAAGTGGAGGGCTTTCAAAACAACTGCCAACATGCCCAGGACTGGTCGCCCCAGCAAGTTCACCCCAAGAGCAGACCGCAAGATGCTAAAAGAGGTCTCCAAAAACCCTAAAGTGTCATCTCGAGAACTACAGCAGGCTCTGGCTACTGTTGATGTAGAAGTACATGCCTCTACAATCAGAAAGAGACTGTACAAGTTTAACTTGCATGGGAGGTGTGCAAGGAGGAAACCTTTGCTTTCCAAGAGAAACATCGAGGCCAGACTGACATTTGCCAGAGATAAAGTTGACAAAGACCAGGACTTCTGGAATAATGTTCTTTGGACAGATGAGTCCAAAATTGAATTATTTGGACACAACAGCAGAGGACATGTTTGGCGTAAACCAAACACAGCATTCCAAGAAAAGAACCTCATACCAACTGTGAAGCATGGAGGTGGAAGTGTCATGGTTTGAGGCTGCTTTGCTGCAGCAGGACCTGGTCAGCTCACCATCATAGAATCCACAATGAATTCTACTGTGTATCAGAAGGTGCTTGAAGAACATGTGAGACCATCAGTTAGAAAATTAAAGCTGAAGCGGAACTGGACCATGCAACATGACAATGACCCAAAACATACTAGTAAATCAACCAAAGATTGGCTGAAAAAGAAGAAATGGAGAGTCCTGGAATGGCCAAGTCAAAGTCCAGATTTGAATCCCATTGAGATGCTGTGGGGTGACTTGAAAAGGGCTGTACGTGCAAGAAACCCCTCAAACATCTCACAGCTGAAAAAGTTCTGCATTGAGGAGTGGGGTAAAATTTCCTCAGACCGATGTCGAAGACTGGTAGACGGCTACAAGAACCGTCTCACTGCAGTTATTTCAGCCAAAGGAGGTAACACTCGCTATTAGGGGCAAGGGTGTCCTATCTTTTTCCTCAGTTAGAATAGGCATTTTTGTAGAATGACATTTACAGAAGATCTTGAAAAGACTTTTCTTCAGTTTTCTTTGTTTAGTTGGATTACTTTAATCTCTCTGTATTGTTGAAACGGAGATGAAATAACCTTTTATTAAAAATGTTACAAAAAACCACATGCTTTCAAAGGGTGTCCTAATTTTTTCACATGACTGTATGATGTAAACCCTTATCCAATGTCAAAACAGTTGACTTGGTCCACCTCATTGGAATAACCCTGCAACAGTACCTTGCGAACCAATACCCCCCGATACCTCATCCTAGCTATTAACGTACTCAACTGTAAACCATCTGAAAGACTTCATTCATAGTTTCATCAAACACCAAATCATGTGAAATCAAACATAGGGGTAATCATTATCCCATCCAGATCCCACCATAGATTAATTTGCGTACCGTTAGCCTTTTTTTTTTTGCTTTGCTTGTTTATCTTTAGGGTCTGCCAGAGACCATCCTCATTTCTCTGCAGGTTCAGTTTTCACATCTCCTGTTCACACTTGAAAAGAACAACATTTTTAATTCAAACTTTATTTAAAAGGCTTGATGGAGTGCAGGAGTGACCTGTGCCACTATATCTGTCTGGGCACTCAGTCCAAAACACGGACCCTAATTAATTCCACGTAAAGTTTTTTTTACAGCTAGCTGATGTTACTGGTGTACTGATTTCCGTAAAGTATCTGAATGAGGCATACTGTTTAATATTGGTAACGATCATCCAAAATATAAAAATTTTCTTAGACTAAAAAATAAAGTGCACAAAACAATATTAATATTTATCTAAAAAATGGTGTAAAAACTATGAAACTGTCAACAAAGAACGTACAACACACAACAGTAATATAAAACATGAACACTATAAAGTAATTAATCTACATCAAAAGCATTAACTTAACTACTAAGTCCATAACTCTAAAGTCTAAAGAACTATTATTAATCCTAACTAAACCAATATATAATGGATTAACATAGTAACATAGTATAAAAGGCCGAAAAAAGACATTTGTCCATCCAGTTCGGCCTGTCATCCTACAAGTTGATCCATAGGAAGGCAAAAAAAAAAACTGTGAGGTAGAAGCCAATTTTCCTCACTTTAGGGGAATAAAAAATTCTTTCCCGACTCCAATCAGGTAATCAGAATAACTCCCTGGATCAACGACCCCTCTCTAGTAGCTATAGCCTGTAATATTATTACACTCCAGAAATACATCCAGGCCCCTCTTGAATTCCTTTATTGTACTCACCATCACCACCTCCTCAGGCAGAGAGTTCCATAGTCTCACTGCTCTTACCGTAAAGAATCCTCTTCTATGTTTGTGTACAAACCTTCTTTCCTCCAGACGCAGAGGTTGTCCCCTCGTCACAGTCCTAGGGATAAATAGATGATGGGAGAAATCTCTGTACTGACCCCTGCTATATTTATACATAGTTATTAGATCTCCCTTCAGTCATCTTTTTTCTAAAGTGAATAACCCTAATTTTGATAATCTTTCAGGGGACTGTAGTCCCCCCATTCCAGGTATTACTTTAATTGCCCTCCTCTGAACCCTATCCAGCTCTGCTATGTCTGCCTTGTTCACAGGAGCCCAGAACTGTACACAGTACTCCATGTGTGGTCTGACTAGTGATTTGTAAAGTGGTAGGACTATGTTCTTATCACGGGCATCTATGCCACTTTTGAAACAACCCATAATCTTATTGGCCTTGGCAGCAGCTGCCTGACACTGGTTTTTGCAGCTTAGTTTGCTGTTTACCAAAATTCCTAGGTCCTTTTCCATGTCAGTGTTACCGAGTGTTTTACCATTTAGCATCTACGGATGACTTGCATTATTCCTTCCCATGTGCATGACTTTACATTTATCAGTGTTAAACCTCATCTGCCCAAGCCTACAATCTATCCAGATCGCTCTGTAGTAGTATACTGTCCTCTGTAGTATATATACAGTATACTGTCCTCTGTAGTATATATACAGTATACTGTCCTCTTTAGTGTAAATTACTTTACACAGTTTAGTGTCATCTGCGAAAATTGATACTTTACTATGCAAGCCTTCTACAAGATGATTAATAAATATATTGAAGAGAATAGGGCCCAATACTGACCCCTGAGGTACTCCACTAGTGACAGTGACCCAATCTGAGTGTGTACCATTGATAACCACCCTCTGTTTTCTATCTCTGAGCCGGTTACTTACCCACTTACAGACGTTTTCTCCCAGTCCGAGCATTGTCATTTTATATACTAATCTTTTATGTGGTACAATGTCAAATGCTTTGGAGAAGTCCAGATACACGACATCCATTGATTCGCCGCTGTCACGTCTAGAACTTACCTCCTCATAGAAACTGATTAAATTAGTTTGACATGACCGATCCCTCATGAAGCCATGCTGATATGGCGTTATTTGCTTATTTCCGTTGAGACGCTCTAAGATAGCATCTCTCAGAAAACCTTCAAACTGTTTACCCACAACAGATGTTAAACTTACCGGCCTATAGTTTCCAGGCTCTGTTTTTGGACCCTTTTTGAATATTGGCACCACATTTGCCATGCGCCAATCCTGTGGTACATTCCCTGTCAGTATAGAGTCCGCAAATATCAGAAATAAGGGTCTGGTTATGACATTACTTAATTCCCTTAGGATACGGGGGTGTATGCCATCCAGTCCGGGCGATTTGTCTATTTTAATCTTTTTAAGTCGCTGATGTACATCTTCCTGGGTCAGACAGGGCTTTATCTGCTTTATACACCAAACAATGATTGTCTTTTAAAGTAGATTTAAAATGTATATTTCCTTTACTTTTACAGCAATAAACAACTTATTGAAAGAGGTGAAAAATGTGCAGCGGGAGCAGTGCGACCGAATGAAAAAGTTGAGGGCGCAGCTGCTGAAAAGGGTGAGGGATGAGCTGACCCTAGCAGAGGAGGCCAACAAAAAGGCCATGGCTGGACTGCTCCAAAAGCTCCAAGAAATAAAAAAATTGCCTTATTTTTTTTTTCATTTGTTTTTTGGGGCTTCTTAATATTTTTTTATTTAAAGATTGATAAAACTTTATTGTTCTATAAAATTTGTTGTGTTTTGTTTTATTGTAACCAATGGGGTTACAGTACGGACAATTTAGTCTGGGCCAAAGTAATAATTCATTATCATTACATACAGCAGCCGCAGTTACATGGAAACAGGGTAATAGACATGGCACCGCTTATGGTCGGAGCCCCGAACGGTAGTGTGAAAGTAGCCTTACCGTGTACCTAATGCTGTCTGTTCTGCTGTCTGTCCTCATGACCCTGGAATAAAGGGGCCTTACAACAAATGTCTAAAATTACACCGTAACATTACATAAAAATAAAAAACAACACACGTTATCAAACTGTAAAAAAAGTATTTATTAAAACAAAAATAATAAAGCAAGCCTCTATGGCAACTTTTTCAGCTCTGACACTATTTTGTCCAGTTTTCGGAGCTGGTGGAGGTTTATTTCCTCCATTTGCCGCAACTTCCGATTAAAGCGGTGTTGAATTGTTTTTTAGCTCCGCTACATTTTTTCTAAATTCTTGTTTGGTGGCCTCCAATTCTCGTATGGCCATGTTCACAACTGGAAAAAAAAAAATGTATAATTAAAATTAGGGTTACTTATAAGACAAATAGTGCATTTTATTTTAATATAACACTAGTTTCTGTTGTCCCCTCATTGTTACCACTTTTAACCACTTCACGACCGGCTATTAAGCGTAGGCCTCAGCGAAACGTGACTTGATGCAGAGGGACAATCTATTACGGTTACGGACCAACAAACACCCTGCCCCCAGGCATAATCGTTTGTGAACCGGGGTGCAAATGCAACTCAGCTAAACAGGCAGCTATTTGTCAGATTCATTACACATGTGCATTACAGCTCCGGAGATGCAGGGTGTTGTGGGGATCTTGTGATGCTTGTGAACATGTTATGTATTTCAAATTATAGCAATGTGTGCACATATTTACCCTCCCGGTGGGGGATGTAGACCACCTCTTCCTCCTCTTCTGGAGCTGGGGGGGCGGAATCAGGTGGCTGGGAAGGTCCGGCCTCCTCCTCAGTGGCCTCTGTCTCGGCAACATCTTGGGGGGAAGTGGCCTCTACATTTTCCCCCTCCTCCTCTATGGCCGCCTCAACATTTTCCCTCTCCTCCTCCATGGGCGCATCCACATTTTCTCGCTGCTCCTCGTTCACCTATTTTTTTTGTTTAGTTTTTTTGTGGTGGCGGATAAAGGGAAGGGGTTGACTTGTAATATTGACACAATGTTAAGAATTTACACAAACAACTCATAAACCATAACCAAGGTAAAGATCAAGAAATTCCTATATGGTGGAATCTGCATGGGATTATGAATTATACCAATAGTGGATTTGCCTTTTTTTTTTAAAACAAAAACTAGTCTAAGTTACAAGGTAGGATGAGGTAACATGGGATTTGTTAGGAAGGTGCCCTATAGGGTATTGTGACTGGGTATTGGATGCTTAGGTAAAGCAAACAACAGTTCGGAAATTAGATGAGGGGTTATTGGATGGTGTTATGTTGGGTATATAATTTTTTGTGGCTGCCAGCGTTATAATGTCTGCTAAGCCGCATTTTGAAGATCAGTTGATTTAGTTGTCACGGTAACTTTATAATTAGAAGGAGGCTTAAAGTCTCCCCTTTAAGTGTCACTTTGACGGTGACCGCCCCTTTAACAGTGACTTTGATGGTGACCGGCCCTATTACACAGTGACTTTCACGGTGAACGCCCCTTTAACTGTGAACTCCACAGCTCCCGTTCAACAGGCTTGTATTGGATAATACAGGTCATTTTTTGGGAATCTCGTGTATGTCGTTGAGAGCCGAGACCCTGCAAGATTTATTTCCAGGTAGCAAGGGATGTGTATTAGAGTTGAGCGGACACCTGGATGTTCGGGTTCGAGAAGTTCGGCCGAACTTCCCGAAAATGTTCGGGTTCGGGATCCGAACCCGATCCGAACTTCGTCCCGAACCCGAACCCCATTGAAGTCAATGGGGACCCGAACTTTTCGGCACTAAAAAGGCTGTAAAACAGCCCAGGAAAGGGCTAGAGGGCTGCAAAAGGCAGCAACATGTAGGTAAATCCCCTGCAAACAAATGTGGATAGGGAAATGAATAAACATAAAAATTAAATAAATAAAAATTAACCAAAATCAATTGGAGAGAGGTCCCATAGCAGAGAATCTGGCTTCACGTCACCCACCACTGGAACAGTCCATTCTCAGATATTTAGGCCTCGGCACCCAAGCAGAGGAGAGAGGTCCCGTAACAGAGAATCTGTCTTCATGTCAGCAGAGAATCAGTCTGCATGTCATAGCAGAGAATCAGGCTTCACGTCAGCCACCACTGCAACAGTCCATTTTCATAAATTTAGGCCAAGCACCCAGGCAGAGGAGAGAGGTTCCGTAACACAGAATCTGGCTTCATGTCAGTAGAGAATCAGTCTTCATATCATAGCAGAGAATCAGGCTTCACGTCAACCACCACTGCATCAGTCCATTTTCATAAATTTAGGCCCAGCACCCAGGCAGAGGAGAGAGGTCCCGTAACAGACAATCTGGCTTCATGTCAGCAGAGAATCAGTCTTCATATCATAGCAGAGAATCAGGCTTCATGTCAGCCACCAATGCAACAGTCCATTGTCAGATATTTAGGCCCAGTACCCAGGCAGATGAGAGAGGTCCCGTAACAGACAATCTGGCTTCATGTCAGCAGAGAATCAGTCTTCATATCATAGCAGAGAATCAGGCTTCGCGTCACCCACCACTGTAACAGTCCATTTTCATAAATTTAGGCCCAGCACCCAGGCAGAGGAGAGAGGTCCCGTAACAGACAATCTGGCTTCATGTCAGCAGAGAATCAGTCTTCATGTCATAGCAGAGAATCAGGCTTCACGTCACCCACCACTGTAACAGTCCATTTTCATAAATTTAGGCACAGCACCCAGGCAGAGGAGAAAGGTCCCGTAACAGACAATCTGGCTTCATGTCGGCAGAGAATCAGTCTGCATGTCCTAGCAGAGAATCAGGCTTCACGTCACCCACCACTGTAACAGTCCATTTTCATAAATTTAGGCCAAGCACCCAGGCAGAGGAGAGATGTTCCGTAACACAGAATCAGGCTTCATGTCAGCAGAGAATCAGTCTTCATATCATAGCAGAGAATCAGGCTTCACGTCACCCACCACTGTAACAGTCCATTTTCATAAATTTAGGCCCAGCACCCAGGCAGAGGAGAGAGGTCCCGTAACAGACAATCTGGCATCATGTCGGCAGAGAATCAGTCTGCATGTCCTAGCAGAGAATCAGGCTTCACGTCACCCACCACTGCAACAGTCCATTTTCATAAATTTACACTAACACCACCACGACCATGTCCACGTCCGCGTCCCTTACTAGATGTTTTCCTCATTGTTATCGTTCACCACAACAACAAAAATATTATTTGGCCCAATGTATTGTATTCAAATTCAGCTGAATATAAATTTGAGGCCTAGTATTTAGGCGCTGGGTGACAGGTATAGATTTACTGACAGAATTAGACTTGGAAATGCACAGTAGCGTGTGTGTGAAGTTATTCTTAATGACCCTATGTGCACCTTGAATATTATATACCCTTTTAGGGATGTATTTAAAGTAGGCCTGATACAGCAGAAACCACTAAATTAGGAAATTGCTAAATTGGGAATTGTATTTCAACCCAGAACAAAGAATGTGCTTTGACGGACACTAAATAACTTGCCCAGCCAGAACAGTACACCAGTAACGACAGATTTAACGGAATATAAATTTGAGGCCTAGTATTTAGGAGCTGGGTGACAGGTATAGATTTACTGACAGAATTAGACTTGGAAATGCACAGTAGCGTGTGTGTGAAGTTATTCTGAATGACCCTATGTGCACCTTGAATATTATATACCCTTTTAGGGATGTATTTAAAGTAGGCCTGATACAGCAGAAACCACTAAATTAGGAAATTGCTAAATTGGGAATTGTATTTCAACCCAGATCAAAAAATGTGCTTTGACGAACACTAAATAACTTGCCCAGCCAGAACAGTACACCAGTAACGACAGATTTAGCGGAATATAAATTTGAGGCCTAGTATTTAGGCGCTGGGTGACAGGTATAGATTTACTGACAGAATTAGACTTGGAAATGCACAGTAGCGTGTGTGTGAAGTTATTCTAAATGACCCTATGTGCACCTTGAATATTATATACCCTTTTAGGGATGTATTTAAAGTAGGCCTGATACAGCAGAAACCACTAAATTAGGAAATTGCTAAATTGGGAATTGTATTTCAACCCAGAACAAAAAATGTGCTTTGACGGACACTAAATAACTTGCCCAGCCAGAACAGTACACCAGTAACGACAGATTTAGCGGAATATAAATTTGAGGCCTAGTATTTAGGCGCTGGGTGACAGGTATAGATTTACTGACGGAATTAGACTTGGAAATGCACAGTAGCGTGTGTGTGAAGTTATTCTGAATGACCCTATGTGCACCTTGAATATTATATACCCTTTTAGGGATGTATTTAAAGTAGGCCTGATACAGCAGAAACCACTAAATTAGGAAATTGCTAAATTGGGAATTGTATTTCAACCCAGAACACAAAATGTGCTTTGACGGACACTAAATAACTTGCCCAGCCAGAACAGTACACCAGTAACGACAGATTTAGCGGAATATAAATTTGAGGCCTAGTATTTAGGCGCTGGGTGACAGGTATAGATTTACTAACGGAATTAGACTTGGAAATGCACAGTAGCGTGTGTGTGAAGTTATTCTGAATGACCCTATGTGCACCTTGAATATTATATACCCTTTTAGGGATAGATTTCAAATAGCTCTGATACAGCAAAAACCACTAAATTAGGAAATTGCTAAATTGGGAATTGTATTTCAACCCAGAACAAAAAATGTGCTTTGACGGACACTAAATAACTTGCCCAGCCAGAACAGTACACCAGTAACGACAGATTTAGCGGAATATAAATTTGAGGCCTAGTATTTAGGCGCTGGGTAACAGGTATAGATTTACTGACGGAATTAGACTTGGAAATGCACAGTAGCGTGTGTGAAGTTATTCTGAATGACCCTATGTGCACCTTGAATATTATATACCCTTTTAGGGTTAGATTTAAAATAGCTCTGATACAGCAGAAACCACTAAATTAGGAAATTGCTAAATTGGGAATTGTATATCAACCCAGAACAAAAAATGTGCTTTGACGGACACTAAATAACTTGCCCAGCCAGAACAGTACACCAGTAACGACAGATTTAGCGGGATATAAATTTGAGGCCTAGTATTTAGGCGCTGGGTGACAGTTATAGAATTACTGACAGAATTAGACTGGGATATGGCCAAAAAATAACCACACTATTGCTGGTTAAATGCACTTGGTGTGACAGCTTGACCAACCACACTACTGAGGGTTAAATGCACTTGGTGACGGGCGCAACTTGCCCCTGATGTAGTATATGGCCAAAAAATGAACAGACTATTGCTGGTTAAATGCACTTGGTGTGACAGCTTGACCAACCACACTACTGAGGGTTAAATGCACTTGGTGACGGGCGCAGCTTGCCCCTGATGTAGTATATGGCCAAAAAATAAACAGACTATTGCTGGTTAAATGCACTTGGTGTGACAGCTTCACCCTGATGTAGGCTTTAGCCAAAAAAACAACCACACCATTGAGGGTTAAATGCACTTGGTCGCAGCTTGTGCTGGCGCACCACAAGACACAAAAAGGCCGCCGATCACCCCAGAAAAAAGTGACTGACAAACGGTCTGGGCATTCTAAAAACAGTGAGCAATTGAGTATCAGCAGCTCAATGACCCACAGCTGCAGATCGATCAATAATCAAGTCCTTTGGAGGAGTTAATCTGCCTAATCTCGCCCTACTGTCGCAGCCGCAACCTCTCCCTACGCTATTCAGACCAGAGTGACAGGCGGCGCTATGTGACTCCAGCTTAAATAGAGGCTGGGTCACAAGGTGCTCTGGCCAATCACAGCCATGCCAATAGTAGGCATGGCTGTGATGGCCTCTTGGGGCAAGTAGTATGACGCTTGTTGATTGGCTGCTTTGCAGCCTTTCAAAAAGCGCCAAGAAAGCGTCACAAAAGCGCCAAGAAAGCGACGAACACTGAACCCGAACCCAGACTTTTACGAAAATGTCCGGGTTCGGGTCCGTGTCACGGACACCCCAAAATTCGGTACGAACCCGAACTATACAGTTCGAGTTCGCTCATCCCTAGTTACAGACAGAGGGATGGGGGTTTTGTGTACAATTGCTGGGATAGTGTCAATACTGTAAATGCATGTAATTGGCTGTTTTTACAAAACCCTGTGGGTTGTAACCTTGTTGGAAGATGTGTATAAATCAATGTTGTGTGTTCAAATAAAGAGTTCCTGTTTTACCCTTTACCAAGTTGAGGCTGGTGTTTGGGTAATTGATCGACACTGGGGGATTGCTATACGCTGAAGCTTCGGCGGTTCGTGGGGTCTGCAGCACTTGCGGTGTCAAGTGGAGTGCTTGGAGTCCTCGGGAAGCACTGGGAGCATCTGTTGACGGAGGTACCCGGTCGGGGTGCCAGGAGATCCGCTATATTGGTGGCAAGCAGTGGGCTGGCGTCCTAGTGAGAGGAAAAGCAGCTCAGAGACACCGTTCATGGATTTACAAAATCGAGGGCAACGCTAGAATCCGTACAGCGCCCCTGACTACAGCAGGATGGAATCGGCTAGTCTTCAAACAGCGTTCCACTACGAGGAGGAGGATGAACCGGACTGGAGGGATGCAGTACGGAAAGGCGTCTGGCATGAGGCCCTGGAAGATGTACAGCGTCGGCGGGGCGAGTGTCTCCCCAGTGAGAAGCAGCAGTTGCTGATGCGAGTGGCCCTGCGAATGCCCCTTCTGGGAGAGCAGCCCCTGGATGAGTGGATGACAGAACTGGAGAGCCTGGTATGGAAGGAGCTTTGGCTAGACAGCGCCTACCAGGCACTCTGGTGGTATGTGATTCGGCACTCTCCCTGGATGGCTGAGCACGACAGACCCGATGGTGAGGATTATGATGGCCCTGGCCTGTTGTTTGAGGCCTTCGCAGAACCGGAGTTTGGAGATGCTGGAGAGTCCCGGTTCTGGGATATCTATGACTACAGGGAGGCTATGCATGATTGGGCTACAGCGAGAGAGGTGAGACAAGACCTGGCATCTCTAGTGTCAAAGGAGTGGGAGCTGGAGCAGGATTACCAATACCTCTTCAGCTCAATTCGGTCCCAATATACACTGCCAGAGAGCTGGGTGGCAGTCCCAGACCTACAACCCTACAGCTGGGAAGACCCGACTGAAGTATCCCCTGCTTCAGTACCAGCTACAGAGGTAGGGGACCTCATAGACTGGTCCTGGGGGGAAACTCATATGGCAGGTGGAGATGGGACCGAGATCTCTCCACCGGCCCTACAGGGATGCTGGGCAGTCGGCCCAGATCCCCAACGGCAGCCGGAGTTTCAGGGAGTAGGGACAGTTGGTCCTGCTCCCCAGCGGCAGTATGTTTTGCAGGGAGAGGAGAGCATCGTCTCCATTCCCCAATGGCAGTGTACTTTTAAGGGAGAGGAGACAACCGGTCTCTCTCCCCAACCACAGGGGGACAGCACCCCTAACTGAAATGATGCAGATGGGACCGCAGTCTCTGCACCAGACCTACCGGAATGCTGGACGGCCGGTACAGAGTCCCCAAGAACCCCGCAGGAATGCCAGGAGAAAGAAAAGAAATCACAAGTCACCATCCTGCTAGAAGCACCTTTATCTGTAAGAACAGCCCATGTACCAAAGGAGGATAAATCTACCTCCACAAATAACTGTTTGGAGACATCTGGTCAGTGAATTACTGAAGCTGAAGAGAAGGCTTTTATTCAGAGGAAGAAAGGAAGACTCTGCCTCAGGAGTCAACTTTTGCATCTACTCTCTTAAGTGAGGGATACACTGTGTACCATCATTTGCAATCCCAAAAATTGCTGAATTGCATGAAGACCAGACGGGCAATGCCAATTTAACACAGTAGATAGTTTTTCTGGATCCATCTGAAGCCCTTGTTCCAAAACTATGTAGCCAAGAAAAGGAAGAGAGTTTTTTTGAAACACATTTACTGAATTTTGCATATAGTGTATTTTTTCTTAGGCTACTTTCACACTAGCGTTCGTCGGTCCGCTCGTGAGCTCTGTTTGAAGGAGCTCACTAGCGGACCCGAACGCCTCCGTCCAGCCCTGATTCAGTCTGAATGGAGCGGATCCGCTCAGACTGCATCAGTCTGGCGGTGTTCAGCCTCCGCTCCGCTCGCCTCCGCACGGCCAGGCGGACAGCTGAACGTTCAGCTGTCCGCCTGGCCGTGCGGAGGCGAGCGGATCCGTTCAGACTTACAATGTAAGTCAATGGGAACGGATCCGCT
The DNA here is from genome assembly GCF_014858855.1 of Bufo gargarizans. Taxonomy (NCBI): domain Eukaryota; kingdom Metazoa; phylum Chordata; class Amphibia; order Anura; family Bufonidae; genus Bufo; species Bufo gargarizans. Next base: position 365,360,726 of record NC_058081.1, on the reverse strand, counting down.
TGAAGATGACACCATATGGCTCAATCTTCAAGCGGATCCGTCCCCCATTGACTTTACTTTGAAAGTCTGAACGGATCCACTCAGGCATCTTGCGCACTTAGAAAATTTTCTAAGTTATTAATGCAGACGGATCCGTACTGAACGGAGCCTCCGTCTGCATTAATATGATCGGATCCGTTCAGAACGGATCCGATCAAGCGCTAGTGTGAAAGTAGCCTTAGACGTTAAAGCATAGTGCGGACATATCTGCTACGTATCTCTATGTGAGAGGACATCAGAATATCATCAAGGTACACCACTAAGCACACATATCCCTGACAACATAATTGATGAAGTCTTGAAAGCCCGCTGTGGCATTGCTTAGCCTGAAGGGAATTACTAAATATTCATAGTAACTATCTTGGGTATTGAAGTCCTATGCAAGTCCAGTTTAGTGAAGGTTCGCACTTATGCAAATGGTCAAAGGGATTAATGATAATCCGCAAGTATGAGTGATCCAGTTCGAACCAAACTTTGCTATTTTTTACAGCAGATTAACCTGAACATGTCAGTAGGAAAAAGCATCTCACATGAACCTGAGAAGAAGTAGGGGGGAAGGGCTTGCCCTGATTGGCTCCCAGGCTGACAGACAGCCTGGATGATCCAATCAGTGCTGCAACAGGCAGGGAGGTGCCCTAGCAGAATGAGGAGAACACTATTCTGGGTTGTGAATGAGGGTGGTTGGGTGTTAGTGTCTGCCAGGTAAAAGATCTTAGGGAGCCAGGGAGAGTGAAAAATCAATTAGGGACAGTCATAAATAAATCAATCATGCTTTTTGACAGGGAAAGTGAAGGGAAAGTCTTGGATTGCAAAGGAAAATTGTGGTGTGTTGTGTACAATAGAGATAAACAGCAGTATCCATGGTGTGCCAGAAATCTACCTGTGTGTGTTAAGTTGAAATCGAGTGTCACATCTCAATCATCCATTTCCATATTTTCTGTTTCCAAATGGTTTGAATAAAATAAAATAAATTGCATTGTTAAATCAAATTAATCCAGTCCAGCTATCATTACTATAAGACACAAGATATTGCAACAATCTAACTGTGTATTAAAGAGAAATTGAGCATCAGGTCTCTATTGTCTGTTTCCATGAATTTTATTTCCACACAGTTGGAATTAAAATGTTTTTTTGTGACTTGTTCAAGTTGAATAAACCAGTATATAGGTGATTAACACCAATACACAGGCCAGCAAACAAAAGTATCTGTGAGGGATAACGAATTTAGGTCCAAATCTGTTTCCCTATCTCACACGTTTTTAATCATTTAATTTAATGAATAATTGGGGGGAAAATTAGGGCTTTCAGGCGTATAAAAAAATAATAATACTCACCTCATCCATTTGAGTGCAAAGTGAAGCAAAAATTAATTTGTTACCACAAAGTACTAGGAAATTCAGCTTCACAGCAATTCAAATTTTCCCTGAAATTTGGATTAAAGTCTACTTTGGACACTTTAATTCACTCAACGCTACTAGCAGTGGTAGTAGGTTGCAGTTGTCCCTGCTGTCTTCGGAAAGGTGAAACATTATAGCTGAGGGGAAAGAGCATGATATAGTGGATTGGACGGCTTACTCCTCCTCTCAGTCGCAGCACAGGATCGGGGTGCTGAGGAGGCAATATTAGGGGAGAAGGGCAATGGCGGCAGCAATAAAGAGCAGAGGCAATGTACCTCCCAAAGAACAGCCAGGGCCATGTCTGCTTCAGGTACTGGTGGTGATGCCACTGACACTGTGGACAGATTAGGCCCAAAATGTGCCAGAGCTTAGTCCAGCTTTGCTGCCTGTAGCTCTGTGCGAGCAACTCCCATATGGCACTTTTTCTCCACAAGGCGAGCACATAAAACCAGAGCCATGTGTAAGATCTGCAGGATCAAAATATGCCATGGCCATTCAAACACAATTATAGGTATCTGAGGTCTATTACAGCACTTGAGACGGCATCACCGGATCCTTTGGGAAAATGCAACTAGCCAGCATTCCCAATGAGAACAAGTCTTCTCCTGATCCTCTTTGTGGCAGCCAACCAGCATCCCCAAGCGTTATTTTTCATCATCATCATTACCTTTTTCTTCTCCTGCTGAGACTCCTCAATTTCCTCCGTTCCATCGTATGGTATCTATAATAGAACATTTAGACATGAAAAAGCTTTTCTCCACCAGCAATTAGCTTGTCTACAAGCTGAACCCCCACCTGGCCACATTGCTGGTGCTGCTGTTGCTGTGGTACCATTGTAATAGAGTACTCTCAAATGACAGAGAATGCAGGCCACCCCTTGCAATTCTTGATATTTAACAAGCTGCACTCCATGATGGACACCTGGAGCAGTTGTTATGGCCTTTCACGGCCCACTGGGTATTTTTTTTTTTTTTCGTCAGTGGAGAGGCAACACTGTGGCCAGGTCCTTTTGACCCCTTCCCACCATATCATGGGGCTGGGCCCCAAAGCAGGCACTTACCTGCCTCCACCTCCTCCTCCATGGATATGGTCCAATCCCCAACAGCAGCAGGGCACAGCATCACAGCACAAAGTAACCCCCCTCCGCCACCACGAGCAGCAGAAGGCACAGCAGCAGTAGCAGCTGCCATTTCAGTCACCTCAACATGATTGAGTATTTTTTCTACATGTCACACCTGGCTGAGGCCAGTCAGCAATCTTGCTTCAAAGCTCAGGTTCAGGCCTACCTAAAATATGGCAAGTCATTGTTGCATACCCAATTTGCTGACCTCATGGATTTCTGGGCAGGCAGATTGGAACAGTGGCCTGAACTGGCACAGCATGCTCTCTATCTTCTTTCTTGGCCTGCCTCCAGTGTAATCTCGGAGAGGGTTTTCTGCACCGAGTGGGGTGTGGTGACACTCAAACGGACCAAGTAGTCCTCCGCAAGTGTCCAAAACATCACTTTTGTCACAATGAACCATGTCTGGAGGATTTTCACACTTCCGATTCCGATGTAAAGACTTCGCCCACCTCACCTTGCTGGCGGTGCCCAACCTTGCCACTGTTGCTGTATGTCTGCCGATTATCACATTATGTACAGCTTCTGTGGCCCGCATCTTGCTACTAATGCCTCTCAATTTATCAGTTTACGTGTATTCACTTTCCACACAATTAAAAAAAAATTATTAGAGATAAAAAAAAATTGTGGGATGGGGGTGTTGTTGAATTTCTTTAAGGTGCAGGATAATGAGCAACTCCCTTAGGGAAATGCTCATTAATACTTCAGGACTGGGGAGTGGTGAATGCAGTGCTCCTAGTGAATGCTCTATACTGACGGTTTCCTGGTCTTCTCCTGCAGAGCTATGGACAACGTGAGGATATTGGCGTCCTCTATGACCTCACGTTGTGAGATGTCAGGTCATAGCGCAGCGTGGCAGGAAGAGCATGGGCTCTCAAGAGCAACAGCGGTGTCCAGAGCAGGAAAGGTGAGTTGTTGTTTTTTTTTTTTTTTGTCTGGTCTGAGGTCTGATTAACATAGGTGTCTGATCTGAGGTCTCATTGGGGGTCTTATTAACACCGGGGGTCTGAGCTAAGGTCTAATTGACATTGAGGGTCTGATTGTGGCTCTGAAATGAGATCTGATTAACATTTAGGGGTCTGATCTGAGTTGGGATAAAAATATATATTTTTGTATATTCCTCCTCTAAAACTTAGGTACAAAAACTCATGCCCACAGTAGCCGAAAATAATTTAATTTAATTTAAATGATTAGATGTGACCCGCATGCCTACACTTTTGTGTGATCACTAGATATGTTAAGTATTTAAGGATAGCTTTCTGTCTATATAAAGTGGAAATATTACTGTGTCAGCAAAGCTGACTAAATCAACTATACATAGATACTAGCAGAAGGACCTGGCTTTACACGGGTATATTTAATCTATTTCATTTAATGTTTGTGTGTGTTGTTAAAAGATATCAACAGTATCCCCTACAACAGTTTAATCTACAGTACCCCGCCCCCTTAACAGTGACATCCACAGACCCCCACCCCTTAACACTGACCCCCCACAGTGCCCCACCTCCTTAAAATGGGACCTCACAAGCAGCCCACCCCCTTAACCTTGACCTTCACAGCATCCTGCCCCTTTAACAGTAAGTTCCACAGCACCCCACCCCCTTGACAGTGACCTCTACAGGGGCCCGTCCCCTTAACAGTGACCATAGGTTACAGTCCCCTAAACCGTGACCTCCACCATTCCCAGACCCCTTAACAGAGACCTCCAAAGCGACAGCCCCTTTAACCCTTTTGCTACCAGCGCCGTACATGTACGGCACTGGAGCGATGTGTAAGCATGGACCTCCTCACACGCGCAGCAGGCGTCATGGCCGGCAAATCTCTGCCGTTTCAAACAGCAGAGACCTTCGGCTAATTACCGTGACTGGCAATAATGCCGATCGCAGTAATTAGATGTTTTAGATGCCGTGACCAAGTGAGGTCACGGCATCAAAATGCGCAAAAACCCTGAAGCTTGCACTTTTGGGATTCCTACCAATGCCCTGTGTGGCCAAATGGGGTATTGGTACTTGCGCTGAACACTCTCAGCCTCGCTGATGATGCTGAAAGAGTTCATGCTGCGATTCTTTTTCAGGCCAGAATGAGAAATGAGCAAAACCGAGTTCAAATGGCATTTTAAAAATCCCTGATAGACCAAAATTAAGAATTAAAGAAACACTATTTATAGGCTCGTATATGACCCAAAAAATTATCACAAAAAATAAAAAAATATTTAAAAAAATTAAATATAAACGTTTAAATCACCCCCCTTTTGGTATAATAAAAAAATAAATACCTAAATAACAATAAATATAAACATCATGGGTATTCACCACGACCGAAAACACCCATACTATTAAAATTTAAAAACAAACAAATGGCGTAACAGAAAAAGGGTAAAAATGGCCGATTTGCAATTTTTTCATTGCTTCTCTTACCCCCAATTTTTTTTATAAAATGTGATCAAAAAGTCACGCACACTCCAAAATGGTATCAATAAAAACTAAAGATTGTTCCTCAAAAAATGAGCCCCTAAACAGCTCAGTAGACATAAGTATATAAAAGTTATGGGGGTCAAAATATGGTGAATGTGAAAAACAATAACTATTCAAAGTTTAAATTTATTTTTACACTATTTAGACATAAATAACCTATACATATTTGGTATCGTTGTAATCGTACTGACCCAGAAAATGAAGGGCATGGGTCAGTTTTGCCATAAACAAAATGCCGTGGGAACAAGATCCTTAAAAACGTGGAGAAATTGTGTTTTTTTTTTCCAATTCCACCTCATTTGGAATTCTTTTTTTACCGCTTCCCACTACATTTTATGCTATAATTAATGGTGACATTAAAAAGTAAAACTTGTTCTGCAAAAAATAAGCCCTCATACAGCTATATAAAAAAGTTATGGCTCATGGAAAATAGGGAAGAAAAATTAAAATGCAAAAATGAAAAATCCTCCGGCATCCTAAGGGTTAACAGTGACAGCCACAGTACTCCGCTCCCTTAAAAGTGACCTTCACTGTATCCTGCTCCCTTAACAGTGACCTCAAAGTACCCTGCTGCCTAAACAGTTAAATCACAGTACCCCACTGCCCCTTTAATAGTGGCCTTCACAGTCCCCTCCTCCCTTAACAGTGACCTCCACAGTGCCCGTCTATTTAACAGTGATCTCCACAGCAGCCTGCCCCCTTAACAGTAACATCCACAGCGCCCTCCCCTTTAACAGTGACCTCCACAGTGGCCACGCCTTTATTAATGACTACCCCAGTACCCCGTCTCGTTAACAGTGATTTCCACAATAACCTTCCCCCTTAATAGTGACCTCCACAGCAACTGTCCCTTTAATAAAGACACCCAGAGTACCTTGCCCCCTTAACAGTAACCTCCACAGCACCCACCACTTTACCAGTGAACTCCACACTGGCCGCCCCTTTATATGTGACCTCCACAGTACCCTGTCTCGTTAACAGTGAATTCCACAATAATCCGCCCCCTTAACACTGACCTCCACAGAGCTCCGTTCCCTTAAAATGTGACCTCCACAACACCCGGCCCCCTTAACAGCATCCCCTACAGCATCCAGCCCCTTAAAACTGACCTCTATAGCGGACCGTCTCCTTAACTGTGACCTCTACAATTTCCTGCCCCCTTAACAGAGACCTGCACAGTGCCCACCCCATTTCTACAGTGACCTCCACAGCATCCTGCCCCCTTAATAGTGACCTCCAATTGTACCCCATCTCCTTAACAATGATTTCCACAATGCTCCACCCTCTTAACAGTCCATTAACACTGACATCCATAGTGGACCGTCCCCCTTAACTGTGACCTCCGCAGCACTCCGCTCCCATAGCAGTGTCATCCACTGCACTCTGCCCTTTAAAGCTGACCTACAGCAGTGAAGAAAAATGGCTGGGTTGTTATGGAAACCTGGTGTAAAACCGTGTGTATGTAGAGACTAAGGGCCTCTGAGCTTCTATTGGCTGATAAGGGTCATGTGTGTATGGTAGTTGGGATATAAGGAGAAAGACCTGCAGGATTCTCTTGGCTAATGTAGGTCATGTGATGGTGCCATATTTGCATTTTTTTTTTATATCTCAGGAACAGTACATGCTACAGAGCTGAGACCCAGTATAAAACCTTCCCAGACACCAAATGTGTGCTAAATTTCATGATTGTAAATGTGATGGTGAGGATTCCTTTAGCGGACATACAGTACATACATACATACAGTCAGGTGGGTACCGGCATCAAAATACAGTAGTGGCAGAAGCACGTGGCCAGAAGTAACGGCCCATTTTGCTGAATATTTTGGTGTGGGAGCACACCACAGTGTGATCATAAGTGGCAGAATGATCTATTCTATTGCATCAGACACTGGTGTCTGGAAATCCTGGTTGATCCACATCTGATTCATCTTTATAAAAGTCAGTCTCTCAACATTTTGGGAGGAAATGCGAATCATCTTATTGGTAACTATGCCCCCTGCTGCAACTGCTCTGATGTCATACTACTGGCAAGGCAGGAAAGCAAGCCCCATTAGTCCAGGGGATGGGTAACAGGGTTCAGGCCAAGTATGCGACCAACTGCTGGTTGAGGTTCTGGTGCATGCCCCGCTGCTGCTGCTGGGTGGTTTCTTCAGAAGGCAGCTGAAGAAAACTGCTCAGACTTAACTGGATGCTTATGCTGC